>NC_069506.1:327803340-327823197 GCF_027579735.1 Bombina bombina | reverse complement strand
ACAGATCTGCACCACTAGTGTACCTAGGTATACATTTGATGTTACCCTCTGTATAAAGAGACAGATCTGCACCACTAGTGTACAAAGGCATACATTAGATGTTTCCCTCTGTATAAAGGGACAGATCTGCACCACTAGTGTACCTAGGCATACATTAGATGTTACCCTCTGTATAAAGAGACAGATCTGCACCACTAGTGTACCTAGGCATACATTAGATGTTTCCCTCTGTATAAAGGGACAGATCTGCACCACTAGTGTACCTAGGTATACATTAGATGTTTCCCTCTGTATAAAGGGACTGATCTGCACCACTAGTGTACCTAGGCATACATTAGATGTTTCCCTCTGTATAAAGGGACAGATCTGCACCACTAGTGTACCTAGGTATACATTAGATGCTCCCTCTGTATAAAGGGACAGATCTGCACCACTAGTGTACCTAGGCATACATTAGATGTTTCCCTCTGTATAAAGGGACAGATCTGCACCACTAGTGTACCTAGGCATACATTAGATGCTCCCTCTGTATAAAGGGACAGCTCTGCACCACTAGTGTACCTAGACATACATTAGATGCTCCCTCTGTATAAAGGGACAGATCTGCACCACTAGTGTACCTAGGCATACATTAGATGCTTCCCTCTGTATAAAGGGACAGATCTGTACCACTAGTGTACCTAGGCATACATTAGATGTTTCCCTCTGTATAAAGGGACTGATCTGCACCACTAGTGTACCTAGGTATACATTAGATGTTTCCCTCTGTATAAAGGGACTGATCTGCACCACTAGTGTACCTAGGTATACATTAGATGCTTCCCTCTGTATAAAGGGACAGATCTGCACCACTAGTGTACCTAGGCATACATTAGATGTTTCCCTCTGTATAAAGGGACTGATCTGCACCACTAGTGTACCTAGGTATACATTAGATGCTTCCCTCTGTATAAAGGGACAGATCTGCACCACTAGTGTACCTAGGTATACATTTGATGTTACCCTCTGTATAAAGAGACAGATCTGCACCACTAGTGTACCTAGGCATACATTAGATGTTTCCCTCTGTATAAAGGGACAGATCTGCACCACTAGTGTACCTAGGCATACATTAGATGTTACCCTCTGTATAAAGAGACAGATCTGCACCACTAGTGTACCTAGGCATACATTAGATGTTTCCCTCTGTATAAAGGGACAGATCTGCACCACTAGTGTACCTAGGTATACATTAGATGTTTCCCTCTGTATAAAGGGACTGATCTGCACCACTAGTGTACCTAGGTATACATTAGATGTTTCCCTCTGTATAAAGGGACTGATCTGCACCACTAGTGTACCTAGGTATACATTAGATGCTTCCCTCTGTATAAAGGGACAGATCTGCACCACTAGTGTACCTAGGTATACATTTAATGTTACCCTCTGTATAAAGAGACAGATCTGCACCACTAGTGTACCTAGGCATACATTAGATGTTTCCCTCTGTATAAAGGGACAGATCTGCACCACTAGTGTACCTAGGCATACATTAGATGTTACCCTCTGTATAAAGGTACAGATCTGTACCACTAGTGTACCTAGGCATACATTAGATGTTTCCCTCTGTATAAAGGGACAGATCTGCACCACTAGTGTACCTAGGTATACATTAGATGTTACCCTCTGTATAAAGGGACAGATCTGCACCACTAGTGTACCTAGGCATACATTAGATGTTTCCCTCTGTATAAAGGGACAGATCTGCACCACTAGTGTACCTAGACATACATTAGATGTTACCCTCTGTATAAAGGGACAGATCTGCACCACTAGTGTACCTAGGCATACATTAGATGTTTCCCTCTGTATAAAGGGACAGATCTGCACCACTAGTGTACCTAGGCATACATTAGATGTTACCCTCTGTATAAAGAGACAGATCTGCACCACTAGTGTACCTAGGCATACATTAGATGTTTCCCTCTGTATAAAGGGACAGATCTGTACCACTAGTGTACCTAGGCATACATTAGATGTTTCCCTCTGTATAAAGGGACAGATCTGCACCACTAGTGTACCTAGGTATACATTAGATGTTACCCTCTGTATAAAGGGACAGATCTGCACCACTAGTGTACCTAGGCATACATTAGATGTTACCCTCTGTATAAAGGGACGGATCTGCACCACTAGTGTACCTAGGCATACATTAGATGTTCCCCTCTGTATAAAGAGACAGATCTGCACCACTAGTGTACCTAGGCATACATTAGATGCTCCCCTCTGTATAAAGGGACAGATCTGCACCACTAGTGTACCTAGGCATACATTAGATGCTTCCCTCTGTATAAAGGGACAGATCTGCACCACTAGTGTACCTAGGCATACATTAGATGTTACCCTCTGTATAAAGGGACAGATCTGCACCACTAGTGTACCTAGGTATACATTAGATGTTACCCTCTGTATAAAGGGACAGATCTGCACCACTAGTGTACCTAGGCATACATTAGATGTTTCCCTCTGTATAAAGGGACATATCTGCACCACTAGTGTACCTAGGCATACATTAGATGTTTCCCTCTGTATAAAGGGCCAGATCTGCACCACTAGTGTACCTAGGCATACATTAGATGCTCCCCTCTGTATAAAGAGACAGATCTGCACCACTAGTGTACCTAGGCATACATTAGATGTTTCCCTCTGTATAAAGGGACAGATCTGCACCACTAGTGTACCTAGGTATACATTAGATGTTACTGTTATGAAGGGTATCCTAGCTGTACTGCAGCTAAGGGAGATTATTCTATATTTGCGAGACTCATATAGAATACTATGGAAAGCAGTTTCTCCCCTCTTTAGCAATAGGGATCCAGGCTACTAAGCGGTCCATCTCTCAGCGAGACTAAGGGTAACCGTAACATTTGGCGGCAGAGGCGGGATTTTCCTGGATTTCCTAGGAGAGGTACAGAACGGATGGAGAGCGCTTACGAAAAATTGAAGCGTACAACCCTAAAAGATTTACTTGAAAGCAGAGGGGGGTACGCCAGCAACCGGCCGAGGAGAGAGCTGATCGCAGAATTGACCGAACTGGATCAGAGCTTCACAATGGCGGAAACACCGACCACGATTAGTGACGAAAAAAACAGGATTGTTCGGGAAAGGCTCTCATTATACGGGCCGAACCACTCCATGGAATTGGTACAGCAGTTGATGGCGGAGGCGGACGAGGATATACGAGAGACTCGAGCCCACGAACTCAACCTAGCGAACGCACACCGCAATGCTGAAGCCCCGCAGGTAATCATCCCTGTCGAAAATGCTGGGAGGCCCAAGATACTGCAACAACAAAAGTCCAGCGCACCCGGCAGCAATGAGACTCAACAAGTTGATATGCCTTGATATATACCTTTAATTCTGTTAGATGTTGATCACAGGGCTAGACAAAGCCAAATATGCCTGATGGCCAGACAGTCCAACACGCTAAAAGTAAGACAGCATATGACAGGCAGCAGTTAGGGAAAAGAAATAATGGTCAGACGCGTTTCCTTATGTTGTTACATAGCAATCCTCAGTGACCAAGTCACTGAGGATTGCTATGTAACAACATAAGGAAACGCGTCTGACCATTATTTCTTTTCCCTAACTGCTGCCTGTCATATGCTGTCTTACTTTTAGCGTGTTGGACTGTCTGGCCATCAGGCATATTTGGCTTTGTCTAGCCCTGTGATCAACATCTAACAGAATTAAAGGTATATATCAAGGCATATCAACTTGTTGAGTCTCATTGCTGCCGGGTGCGCTGGACTTTTGTTGTTGCAGTGTTACTTTGGTGGGCGTGGATGGAGCGCTCCTTTTTCCTTCGCACCGGAGCAGATGAGCGAACGTACATACGTCATCAGGACGTCTAGCAAGAAAGTGGGTGTGTTTACTACGTGAAGAGTGTCACGTGATCGGATTTGACACGCTGCTGTGTCTGAGCGCTTCCCTGGTTGCGAGTGTTTGAGGCCCAAGATACCCTATGCGGCATTTCGACCCTTCCTAGAGAGCGAGACAGGGATTGATGAATATTTGGCGGACTTCGAAAGGCAATGTGCCCTGCACCAGATTCCCAACAGAGAGTGGCCCACGATATTGTCTGGGAAACTATCCGGGCGAGCCCTGGAAGCCTTTCGTACTCTGGGTGCTGAGGAAGTGACACAGTATGAGCTAGTTAAGGAGACACTGTTGCGACGGTACGCTGTAACTCCGGACACGTATCGCCGACAGTTTCGGGGCACGGAAAAGAAGCCTAACGATACCTCATATGGAATGGGCGCACCGAATGCGGAGAGCGGCAAATCACTGGCTGAGTGGAAGTAAAGCGGTGACTGGGGAGGAAATTTTACAATTGTTTCTCTTAGAACATTTTTATAATGGCATGGAACAGCAAGGGAAGGAATGGCTGCGAGACAGGCGGCCTTCTACCTTAGAAGAAGCAGCCAAATTGGCCGATGAACATTATGACTCCCGTCTTCACGAACCCATGAACTACCAAGCTCCAGCACGGGTCGAACCAAGAGAGGTTTACCGTGCACCCCCTCGTGCTGAATTCCGAGCCCCGGTGCCCACAGGGCCCGTCCGACACTCAGGACCACCCAATAACAGCTCTGAGCGTCCCAGACCGACTTGCCACCGATGCAAGCAACCAGGGCATTTCATGGCTAGCTGCCCCCTTAATACGCACCAGACACCCAGGAATTACAATTACCCCTCTGGGTCCTATCGTCCGGCCCGGGCCCTCTGTGTTAACCAAGAGGCCCCTATGGAGGGATATGTGGGGCCGCTTCACGAGGCAGACCCTGTATATGCTGCCTCAGATAACCGCCAGCACCATCGGCAGAGGGTATGGCTCGAGGGGCGATCTACCGAGGGATTGCGAGACACAGGGGCTACTATCACGCTGGTACAGAGTCATTTGGTGCCAGAGCACAAGCGATCCGGACAGACTGTGGCCGTTAGAGTGGCGGGGGGGGATGTGTACAAAATTCCAACAGCTAAAGTGCATCTTGATTGGGGAGCGGGAAAGGGGGCTGTGAACGTGGGCCTAATGGATAATTTACCTGCCGAAGTACTACTGGGCAACGATTTGGGCCCCATGACTTCTGCCTATGCTCCAGTATGCAACAACGAGGCGGACCCAGTGACTACACGGGCCCAAGCCTGGACGGAGCGAGAGCTCTCACCAGTGCGGGAGACACAGGTAAGACCTACCCCGACCTTGCCTGACAGGTTAGGCCCCATACCCTGGGACACCCCAGATGCTTTCGAGTCTAAGACTGACCCGACCTTACAAAAGTACCGGGAACGAGCAGAGACCGGAGGGGGCGGGGCAGATAACGAAACATTCTTATGGGAAAAAGGGAAACTATACCGCTGGACAGAGAAAAGGGGACAGCGTAGGCGACAGCTGGTAGTGCCCCACAAATACCGTCAAGAAATCCTCAAAATAGGCCACGACATCCCCTTAGCAGGCCACCTAGCCGTTACCCGTACCCTACACCGCATTACTCACACGTTCTTTTGGCCAGGGGTGCACGCTGACGTTAGAACTTACTGTAACACCTGCGATGTGTGTCAACGGGTAGGAAGGCGAGGCGATCACCCTAAAGCCCAGCTAGTAAATATGCCCATTGTAGAGGAACCCTTCAGCCGGGTTGCTATTGACCTAGTGGGACCACTGGCTACCCCTAGTCCCTCCGGTAAGCGATACATTCTTACCGTAGTGGACTACGCTACCAGGTACCCAGAGGCTGTCGCCCTATCCAACATACAAGCGGATACGGTAGCGAATGCACTAGTACAGGTGTTCTCCCGGGTAGGATTTCCAAAAGAAATCCTATCCGACCGAGGCACCCAATTTACGGCTGAATTGACCCAACAACTCTGGCAGGTTTGCAAAATTAAGTCCCTCCTGAGCTCCCCATACCACCCCCAGACGAACGGGCTGTGTGAGAGGTTCAATGGGACCCTCAAGCAAATGCTCAAGACGTTCACTCAGGAATACCGAGACTGGGAACGCTTCCTGCCGCACCTCCTATTTGCTTATCGGGAGGTGCCCCAGGAAACGACAGGGTTCTCTCCCTTCGAGTTGCTCTACGGAAGAAAGGTACGGGGACCCCTAAACCTGATCCGGGAGCACTGGGAGGGAGAGATGGAGGCTGACGGTGTCCCAATTGTGCCATACGTGCTGGAACTCAGGGACCGAATGGAGCAATTAGCCAAATCCTTGCGGGCTAATCTCCAGTTGGCCCAGAGAAGACAGAAAGTATGGTACGATTGGGGGGCCCGAAAGAGAATCTTCACCATAGGACAAAAGGTGTTAGTACTTAAGCCGGTGAAGACAGACAAATTGCAGGCGTCCTGGCAGGGTCCCTACCAGATCGTAGAGAAAAGGGGAGACACCACTTATGTGATAGCTAGCTGCCACGACAACAATCTTAGAAAGACATTCCATGTAAACATGCTCAAGGAATATTTTGAGCGACCAGAGAACGTGACGGCCGTATGTTGTTCCCCTCAGGAAGACCCCGACAGTTTACCCATTCCAGACCTATTAGAAAAGAGCCTCCCCACAGGTATAGTGGCGCAGGTTCAGATAGGGGACCGACTTAGCCCCACTGAAAGGGAGCAGCTCAACCAACTCCTCCAGTCCAAACACCTCACCTTCTCCCCGAAGCCAGGGTACACTACTTTAACCACCCACCAGGTAGATACTCCGGGACAAGCTCCCTTGCGCCAGGCTCCGTACCGAATCCCTGAAGCAGTTAGGACAGGAATGAAGAAGGAGATCGATGAGATGCTCCAGCTCAGGGTAATTGAGCCCTCCGATAGTCCCTGGGCCTCCCCAGTTGTCTTGGTGCCCAAGAAAGATGGGACCACCCGGTTCTGCGTAGACTATCGGAGGCTCAATGAAAAGACCGTGACGGACGCTTACCCTATGCCCAGGGTAGACGAGCTACTCGATCGTATAGCCAGGGGAAATTACCTGACCACTATTGACCTCTGCAAAGGTTACTGGCAGATTCCCCTGGCCCCGGAGGCTATCCCCAAGTCGGCATTAGTCACTCCATTCGGCTTATATCAGTTTAGGGTAATGCCGTTTGGGATGAAGAATGCCCCAGCTACATTCCAGCGCTTGGTGGATAGGCTCCTGGATGGCTTCCAGAGTTTTGCTTGCGCCTACCTGGACAACATAGCGATCCACAGTGAGTCCTGGGAGGACCACTTAGCTCATGTGGGAATGGTTCTGGATCAGATCCGGGCTGCTGGCCTGACTCTGAAGCCAGAAAAATGCCACTTTGGGATGGCCGAGGTACAGTACCTGGGTCACCGGGTGGGGTGTGGAAAGCAGCGACCAGAGCCAGCCAAAATAGAAGCTGTCGCCAATTGGCCCACCCCCATCACTAAGACTCAGGTCCTAGCCTTCCTGGGCACGGCAGGGTACTATAGACGGTTCGAACCAGACTACAGCACACTTGCCAAACCCCTGACTGACTTGACCAAGAAGAACTTACCTCGACAGGTCCTGTGGTCTCCCCACTGTGAAACGGCTTTCCAGGCTCTCAAAAATGCTCTAATTAACGCTCCTGTCTTGGCGGCCCCAGCCCTTAACAAACGTTTTATCGTCCATACAGATGCTTCCATGTTCGGGCCGGGAGACGTCCTCAGCCAAGTATGCGAAGATCGAGGGGAGCATCCAGTTGCCTACATCAGCCGGAAGCTCCTGCCCCGCGAAGTCAGCTATGCAGCGGTCGAAAAGGAGTGTTTGGCTTTGGTGTGGGCATTAAAGAAATTGACTCCCTATTTATATGGTCAGGAGTTCACTCTGGTCACCGACCATAACCCGTTGGTGTGGCTGAACCGGGTCTCTGGAGATAACGGCAGGCTATTACGTTGGAGCTTATCGTTGCAACCCTTCAATTTCACCATTACTTACAGACCTGGGAAACAGAATGGCAACGCCGACGGGTTGTCCAGACAAACCGACCTCAGCCCCGCATAACCAGCGGTCTGGACAGCCTTAGTCTGCCCCGAAAAGGGGTCAGACCGTGTCTGCCAGAGTGTTCCACAGAAAGGGAGCACTGTTACAGAAGCATTAGTTATTTTGTTGTGAAGAGCTTATTTCCCAGCAGCAATGCCTGAACCAGCAAGCCAGCGCCTAAGAAGGGCTCCAAGAAAACCATAACAAGTATCATTTCATAAAGAGTTAACTCTTTATGAAATGATACTTGTTACGGTTTTCTTGGAGCCCTTCTTAGGCGCTGGCTTGCTGGTTCAGGCATTGCTGCTGGGAAATAAGCTCTTCACAACAAAATAACTAATGCTTCTGTAACAGTTACCCTCTGTATAAAGGTACAGATCTGCACCACTAGTGTACCTAGGCATACATTAGATGTTTCCCTCTGTATAAAGGGACAGATCTGCACCACTACTGTACCTAGGCATACATTAGATGCTTCCCTCTGTATAAAGAGACAGATCTGCACCACTAGTGTACCTAGGCATACATTAGATTTTTCCCTCTGTATAAAGAGACAGATCTGCACCACTAGTGTACCTAGGCATACATTAGATGCTCCCCTCTGTATAAAGGGACAGATCTGTACCACTAGTGTACCTAGGCATACATTAGATGTTCCCTCTGTATAAAGAGACAGATCTGTACCACTAGTGTACCTAGGCATACATTAGATGTTTCCCTCTGTATAAAGGGACAGATCTGCACCACTAGTGTACCTAGGCATACATTAGATGTTACACTCTGTATAAAGGGACAGATCTGTACCACTAGTGTACCTAGGCATACATTAGATGTTTCCCTCTGTATAAAGGGACAGATCTGCACCACTAGTGTACCTAGGCATACATTAGATGTTACCCTCTGTATAAAGAGACAGATCTGCACCACTAGTGTACTTAGGCATACATTAGATGCTCCCCTCTGTATAAAGGGACAGATCTGCACCACTAGTGTACCTAGGCATACATTAGATGCTTCCCTCTGTATAAAGGGACAGATCTGCACCACTAGTGTACCTAGGCATACATTAGATGCTCCCCTCTGTATAAAGAGACAGATCTGCACCACTAGTGTACCTAGGCATACATTAGATGTTACCCTCTGTATAAAGGGACAGATCTGCACCACTAGTGTACCTAGGCATACATTAGATGTTACCCTCTGTATAAAGAGACAGATCTGCACCACTAGTGTACCTAGGCATACATTAGATGTTACCCCTCTGTATAAAGGGACAGATCTGCACCACTAGTGTACCTAGGCATACATTAGATGTTTCCCTCTGTATAAAGAGACAGATCTGTACCACTAGTGTACCTAGGCATACATTAGATGTTACCCTCTGTATAAAGGGACAGATCTGCACCACTAGTGTACCTAGGCATACATTAGATGTTACCCTCTGTATAAAGAGACAGATCTGTACCACTAGTGTACCTAGGTATACATTAGATGTTTCCCTCTGTATAAAGGGACAGATCTGCACCACTAGTGTACTTAGGCATACATTAGATGTCCCCTCTGTATACAGAGACAGATCTGCACCACTAGTGTACCTAGGCATACATTAGATGTTCCCCCTCTGTATAAAGGGACAGATCTGCACCACTAGTGTACCTAGACATACATTAGATGTTCCCCCTCTGTATAAAGGGACAGATCTGCACCACTAGTGTACCTAGGCATACATTAGATGTTCCCCCTCTGTATAAAGGGACAGATCTGCACCACTAGTGTACCTAGACATACATTAGATGTTACCCTCTGTATAAAGGGACAGATCAGCACCACTAGTGTACCTAGGCATACATTAGATGCTTCCCTCTGTATAAAGGGACAGATCTGCACCACTAGTGTACCTAGGCATACATTAGATGTTACCCTCTGTATAAAGGGACAGATCTGCACCACTAGTGTACCTAGGCATACATTAGATGTTACCCTCTGTATAAAGGGACAGATCTGCACCACTAGTGTACCTAGGCATACGTTAGATGTTTCCCTCTGTATAAAGGGACAGATCTGCACCACTAGTGTACCTAGGCATACATTAGATGTTTCCCTCTGTATAAAGAGACAGATCTGCACCACTAGTGTACCTAGGCATACATTAGATGCTCCCCTCTGTATAAAGGGACAGATCTGTACCACTAGTGTACCTAGGCATACATTAGATGTTTCCCTCTGTATAAAGGGACAGATCTGCACCACTAGTGTACCTAGGCATACATTAGATGTTTCCCTCTGTATAAAGGGGCAGATCTGCACCACTAGTGTACCTAGGCATACATTAGATGCTCCCCTCTGTATATAGGGAAAGATCTGCACCACTAGTGTACCTAGGCATACATTAGATGCTTCCCTCTGTATAAAGGGACAGATCTGCACCACTAGTGTACCTAGGCATACATTAGATGCTCCCCTCTGTATAAAGGGACAGATCTGCACCACTAGTGTACCTAGGCATACATTAGATGTTCCCTCTGTATAAAGGGACAGATCTGCACCACTAGTGTACCTAGGCATACATTAGATGTTACCCTCTGTATAAAGGGACAGATCTGTACCACTAGTGTACCTAGGCATACATTAGATGTTCCCTCTGTATAAAGGGACAGATCTGCACCACTAGTGTACCTAGGTATACATTAGATGTTACCCTCTGTATAAAGGGACAGATCTGTACCACTAGTGTACCTAGGTATACATTAGATGTTACCCTCTGTATAAAGGGACAGATCTGTACCACTAGTGTACCTAGGCATACATTAGATGTTTCCCTCTGTATAAAGGGACAAATCTGCACCACTTGTGTACCTAGGCATACATTAGATGTTACCCTCTGTATAAAGGGACAGATCTGCACCACTAGTGTACCTAGGCATACATTAGATGTTACCCTCTGTATAAAGGGACAGATCTGCACCACTAGTGTACCTAGACATACATTAGATGTCTCCCTCTGTATAAAGGGACAGATCTGCACCACTAGTGTACCTAGGCATACATTAGATGTTACCCCTCTGTATAAAGGGACAGATCTGCACCACTAGTGTACCTAGGCATACATTAGATGCTCCACTCTGTATAAAGGGACAGATCTGCACCACTAGTGTACCTAGGCATGCATTAGATGTTACCCCTCTGTATAAAGGGACAGATCTGCACCACTAGTGTACCTAGGCATACATTAGATGTTACCCTCTGTATAAAGGGACAGATCTGCACCACTAGTGTACCTAGGCATACATTAGATGCTTCCCTCTGTATAAAGGGACAGATCTGCACCACTAGTGTACCTAGGCATACATTAGATGTTACCCTCTGTATAAAGGGACAGATCTGCACCACTAGTGTACCTAGGCATACATTAGATGCTTCCCTCTGTATAAAGGGACAGATCTGCACCACTAGTGTACCTAGGCATACATTAGATGTTTCCCTCTGTATAAAGGGACAGATCTGCACCACTAGTGTACCTAGGCATACATTAGATGTTACCCTCTGTATAAAGGGACAGATCTGCACCACTAGTGTACCTAGGCATACATTAGATGTTTCCCTCTGTATAAAGGGACAGATCTGCACCACTAGTGTACCTAGGCATTCATTAGATGTTTCCCTCTGTATAAAGGGACAGATCTGCACCACTAGTGTACCTAGACATACATTAGATGTTTCCCTCTGTATAAAGGGACAGATCTGCACCACTAGTGTACCTAGGCATACATTAGATGTTACCCCTCTGTATAAAGGGACAGATCTGCACCACTAGTGTACCTAGGCATTCATTAGATGTTACCCTCTGTATAAAGGGACAGATCTGCACCACTAGTGTACCTAGGCATACATTAGATGCTCCTCTCTAAATAAAGGGACAGATCTGCACCACTAGTGTACCTAGGCATACATTAGATGTTACCCCTCTGTATAAAGGGACAGATCTGCACCACTAGTGTACCTAGGCATACATTAGATGTTACCCTCTGTATAAAGGGACAGATCTGCACCACTAGTGTACCTAGGCATACATTAGATGCTTCCCTCTGTATAAAGGGACAGATCTGCACCACTAGTGTACCTAGACATACATTAGATGTCTCCCTCTGTATAAAGGGACAGATCTGCACCACTAGTGTACCTAGGCATACATTAGATGTTACCCCTCTGTATAAAGGGACAGATCTGCACCACTAGTGTACCTAGGCATACATTAGATGCTCCACTCTGTATAAAGGGACAGATCTGCACCACTAGTGTACCTAGGCATGCATTAGATGTTACCCCTCTGTATAAAGGGACAGATCTGCACCACTAGTGTACCTAGGCATACATTAGATGTTACCCTCTGTATAAAGGGACAGATCTGCACCACTAGTGTACCTAGGCATACATTAGATGCTTCCCTCTGTATAAAGGGACAGATCTGCACCACTAGTGTACCTAGGCATACATTAGATGTTACCCTCTGTATAAAGGGACAGATCTGCACCACTAGTGTACCTAGGCATACATTAGATGCTTCCCTCTGTATAAAGGGACAGATCTGCACCACTAGTGTACCTAGGCATACATTAGATGTTTCCCTCTGTATAAAGGGACAGATCTGCACCACTAGTGTACCTAGGCATACATTAGATGTTACCCTCTGTATAAAGGGACAGATCTGCACCACTAGTGTACCTAGGCATACATTAGATGTTTCCCTCTGTATAAAGGGACAGATCTGCACCACTAGTGTACCTAGGCATTCATTAGATGTTTCCCTCTGTATAAAGGGACAGATCTGCACCACTAGTGTACCTAGACATACATTAGATGTTTCCCTCTGTATAAAGGGACAGATCTGCACCACTAGTGTACCTAGGCATACATTAGATGTTACCCCTCTGTATAAAGGGACAGATCTGCACCACTAGTGTACCTAGGCATTCATTAGATGTTACCCTCTGTATAAAGGGACAGATCTGCACCACTAGTGTACCTAGGCATACATTAGATGTTACCCCTCTGTATAAAGGGACAGATCTGCACCACTAGTGTACCTAGGCATACATTAGATGCTCCTCTCTAAATAAAGGGACAGATCTGCACCACTAGTGTACCTAGGCATACATTAGATGTTACCCCTCTGTATAAAGGGACAGATCTGCACCACTAGTGTACCTAGGCATACATTAGATGTTACCCTCTGTATAAAGGGACAGATCTGCACCACTAGTGTACCTAGGCATACATTAGATGCTTCCCTCTGTATAAAGGGACAGATCTGCACCACTAGTGTACCTAGGCATACATTAGATGTTTCCCTCTGTATAAAGGGACAGATCTGCACCACTAGTGTACCTAGACATACATTAGATGTTACCCTCTGTATAAAGAGACAGATCTGCACCACTAGTGTACCTAGGCATACATTAGATGTTTCCCTCTGTATAAAGGGACAGATCTGCACCACTAGTGTACCTAGGCATACATTAGATGTTCCCCTCTGTATAAAGGGACAGATCTGCACCACTAGTGTACCTAGGCATACATTAGATGTTCCCTCTGTATAAAGGGACAGATCTGCACCACTAGTGTACCTAGACATACATTAGATGCTTCCCTCTGTATAAAGGGACAGATCTGCACCACTAGTGTACCTAGGCATACATTAGATGTTCCCCCTCTGTATAAAGGGACAGATCTGCACCACTAGTGTACCTAGGCATTCATTAGATGCTCCCCTCTGTATAAAGGGACAGATCTGTACCACTAGTGTACCTAGGCATACATTAGATGTTACCCTCTGTATAAAGAGACAGATCTGTACCACTAGTGTATCTAGGCATACATTAGATGCTCCCTCTGTATAAAGGGACAGATCTGCACCACTAGTGTACCTAGGCATACATTAGATGCTTCCCTCTGTATAAAGGGACAGATCTGCACCACTAGTGTACCTAGGCATACATTAGATGCTCCTCTCTGTATAAAGGGACAGATCTGCACCACTAGTGTACCTAGGCATACATTAGATGCTTCCCTCTGTATAAAGGGACAGATCTGCACCACTAGTGTACCTAGGTATACATTAGATGTTTCCCTCTGTATAAAGGGACAGATCTGCACCACTAGTGTACCTAGGCATACATTAGATGTTCCCTCTGTATAAAGGGACAGATCTGCACCACTAGTGTACCTAGGCATATATTAGATGTTTCCCTCTGTATAAAGGGACAGATCTGCACCACTAGTGTACCTAGGCATACATTAGATGTTTCCCTCTGTATAAAGGGACAGATCTGCACCACTAGTGTACCTAGGCATACATTAGATGCTCCCCTCTGTATAAAGGGACAGATCTGCACCACTAGTGTACCTAGGTATACATTAGATGTTTCCCTCTGTATAAAGGGACAGATCTGTACCACTAGTGTACCTAGGCATACATTAGATGTTTCCCTCTGTATAAAGGGACAGACCTGCACCACTAGTGTACCTAGGCATACATTAGATGTTTCCCTCTGTATAAAGGGACAGATCTGCACCACTAGTGTACCTAGGTATACATTAGATGTTTCCCTCTGTATAAAGGGACAGATCTGCACCACTAGTGTACCTAGGCATACATTAGATGCTCCCCTCTGTATAAAGGGACAGATCTGCACCACTAGTGTACCTAGGTATACATTAGATGTTACCCTCTGTATAAAGAGACAGATCTGCACCACTAGTGTACCTAGGCATACATTAGATGTTACCCTCTGTATAAAGAGACAGATCTGCACCACTAGTGTACCTAGGCATACATTAGATGTTACCCTCTGTATAAAGAGACAGATCTGCACCACTAGTGTACCTAGGCATACATTAGATGTTACCCTCTGTATAAAGAGACAGATCTGCACCACTAGTGTACCTAGGCATACATTAGATGTTACCCTCTGTATAAAGGGACAGATCTGCACCACTAGTGTACCTAGGCATACAGTAGATGTTTCCCTCTGTATAAAGGGACAGATCTGTACCACTAGTGTACCTAGGCATACATTAGATGTTTCCCTCTGTATAAAGGGACTGATCTGCACCACTAGTGTACCTAGGCATACATTAGATGTTACCCTCTGTATAAAGGGACAGATCTGCACCACTAGTGTACCTAGGCATACATTAGATGTTACCCTCTGTATAAAGGGACAGATCTGCACCACTAGTGTACCTAGGCATACATTAGATGTTACCCTCTGTATAAAGAGACAGATCTGCACCACTAGTGTACCTAGGCATACATTAGATGTTACCCTCTGTATAAAGGGACAGATCTGCACCACTAGTGTACCTAGGCATACATTAGATGTTTCCCTCTGTATAAAGAGACAGATCTGCACCACTAGTGTACCTAGGCATACATTAGATGTTACCCTCTGTATAAAGAGACAGATCTGCACCACTAGTGTACCTAGGCATACATTAGATGCTCCCCTCTGTATAAAGGGACAGATCTGCACCACTAGTGTACCTAGGCATACATTAGATGCTCCCCTCTGTATAAAGGGACAGATCTGCACCACTAGTGTACCTAGGCATACATTAGATGTTTCCCTCTGTATAAAGAGACAGATCTGCACCACTAGTGTACCTAGGCATACATTAGATGTTCCCCTCTGTATAAAAAGACAGATCTGCACCACTAGTGTACCTAGGCATACATTAGATGCTCCCCTCTGTATAAAGAGACAGATCTGCACCACTAGTGTACCTAGGCATACATTAGATGTTTCCCTCTGTATAAAGAGACAGATCTGCACCACTAGTGTACCTAGGCATACATTAGATGTTTCCCTCTGTATAAAGGGACAGATCGGTACCACTAGTGTACCTAGGCATACATTAGATGTTTCCCTCTGTATAAAGGGGCAGATCTGCACCACTAGTGTACCTAGGCATACATTAGATGTTACCCTCTGTATAAAGAGACAGATCTGCACCACTAGTGTACCTAGGCATACATTAGATGTTACCCTCTGTATAAAGGGACAGATCTGTACCACTAGTGTACCTAGGTATACATTAGATGTTTCCCTCTGTATAAAGGGACAGATCTGCACCACTAGTGTACCTAGGCATACATTAGATGTTTCCCTCTGTATAAAGGGACAGATCTGCACCACTAGTGTACCTAGGCATACATTAGATGTTTCCCTCTGTATAAAGGGACAGATCTGTACCACTAGTGTACCTAGGCATACATTAGATGTTTCCTTCTGTATAAAGAGACAGATCTGCACCACTAGTGTACCTAGGCATACATTAGATGTTTCCCTCTGTATAAAGGGACAGATCTGTACCACTAGTGTACCTAGGCATACATTAGATGATTCCCTCTGTATAAAGGGCCAGATCTGCACCACTAGTGTACCTAGGCATACATTAGATGTTCCCCCTCTGTATAAAGGGACAGATCTGTACCACTAGTGTACCTAGGCATACATTAGATGTTTCCCTCTGTATAAAGGGACAGATCTGCACCACTAGTGTACCTAGGCATACATTAGATGTTACCCTCTGTATAAAGGGACAGATCTGTACCACTAGTGTACTTAGGCATACATTAGATGTCCCCTCTGTATAAAGGGACAGATCTGCACCACTAGTGTACCTAGGCATACATTAGATGTTTCCCTCTGTATAAAGGGACAGATCTGTACCACTAGTGTACCTAGGCATACATTAGATGCTTCCCTCTGTATAAAGGGACAGATCTGCACCACTAGTGTACCTAGGCATACATTAGATGTTACCCTCTGTATAAAGAGACAGATCTGCACCACTAGTGTACCTAGGTATACATTAGATGTTTCCCTCTGTATAAAGGGACAGATCTGCACCACTAGTGTACCTAGGCATACATTAGATGTTTCCCTCTGTATAAAGGGACAGATCTGCACCACTAGTGTACCTAGGCATACATTAGATGTTTCCCTCTGTATAAAGGGACAGATCAGCACCACTAGTGTACCTAGGCATACATTAGATGCTCCCCTCTGTATAAAGGGACAGATCTGCACCACTAGTGTACCTAGGCATACATTAGATGCTCCCCTCTGTATAAAGGGACAGATCTGTACTACTAGTGTACCTAGGCATACATTAGATGTTTCCCTCTGTATAAAGGGACAGATCTGCACCACTAGTGTACCTAGGCATACATTAGATGTTTCCCTCTGTATAAAGGGACAGATCTGCACCACTAGTGTACCTAGGCATACATTAGATGTTTCCCTCTGTATAAAGAGACAGATCTGCACCACTAGTGTACCTAGGCATACATTAGATGCTCCCCTCTGTATAAAGGGACAGATCTGCACCACTAGTGTACCTAGGCATACATTAGATGCTCCCCTCTGTATAAAGGGATAGATCTGCACCACTAGTGTACCTAGGCATACATTAGATGCTCCCTCTGTATAAAGGGACAGATCTGCACCACTAGTGTACCTAGGTATACATTAGATGTTTCCCTCTGTATAAAGGGACAGATCTGCACCACTAGTGTACCTAGGTATACATTAGATGTTTCCCTCTGTATAAAGGGACTGATCTGCACCACTAATGTACCTAGGCATACATTAGATGTTACACTCTGTATAAAGGGACAGATCTGCACCACTAGTGTACCTAGGCATACATTAGATGTTACCCTCTGTATAAAGGGACAGATCTGTACCACTAGTGTACCTAGGCATACATTAGATGTTTCCCTCTGTATAAAGGGACAGATCTGCACCACTAGTGTACCTAGGCATACATTAGATGCTCCCTCTGTATAAAGGGACAGATCTGCACCACTAGTGTACCTAGGCATACATTAGATGCTTCCCTCTTTATAAAGGGACAGATCTGCACCACTAGTGTACCTAGGCATACATTAGATGTTACCCTCTGTATAAAGGGACAGATCTGCACCACTAGTGTACCTAGGCATACATTAGATGTTCCCTCTGTATAAAGGGACAGATCTGTACCACTAGTGTACCTAGGCATACATTAGATGCTTCCCTCTGTATAAAGGGACAGATCTGCACCACTAGTGTACCTAGGTATACATTAGATGCTCCCCTCTGTATAAAAGGACAGATCTGCACCACTAGTGTACCTAGGTATACATTAGATGCTCCCCTCTGTATAAAGGGACAGATCTGCACCACTAGTGTACCTAGGCATACATTAGATGCTCCCCTCTGTATAAAGGGACAGATCTGCACCACTAGTGTACCTAGGTATACATTAGATGCTCCCCTCTGTATAAAGGGACAGATCTGCACCACTAGTGTACCTAGGCATACATTAGATGCTTCCCTCTGTATAAAGGGACAGATCTGTACCACTAGTGTACCTAGGCATACATTAGATGCTCCCCTCTGTATAAAGGGCCAGATCTGTACCACTAGTGTACCTAGGCATACATTAGATGCTTCCCTCTGTATAAAGGGACAGATCTGCACCACTAGTGTACCTAGGCATACATTAGATGTTACCCTCTGTATAAAGGGACAGATCTGTACCACTAGTGTACCTAGGAATACATTAGATGTTACCCTCTGTATAAAGGGACAGATCTGCACCACTAGTGTACCTAGGCATACATTAGATGCTTCCCTCTGTATAAAGGGACAGATCTGTACCACTAGTGTACCTAGGCATACATTAGATGCTCCCCTCTGTATAAAGGGCCAGATCTGTACCACTAGTGTACCTAGGCATACATTAGATGCTTCCCTCTGTATAAAGGGACAGATCTGCACCACTAGTGTACCTAGGTATACATTAGATGCTTCCCTCTGTATAAAGGGAAAGATCTGCACCACTAGTGTACCTAGGAATACATTAGATGTTACCCTCTGTATAAAGGGACATATCTGCACCACTAGTGTACCTAGGCATACATTAGATGCTTCCCTCTGTATAAAGGGACAGATCTGCACCACTAGTGTACCTAGGCATACATTAGATGTTTCCCTCTGTATAAAGGGACAGATCTGCACCACTAGTGTACCTAGGCATACATTAGATGTTACCCTCTTTATAAAGGACAGATCTGTACCACTAGTGTACCTAGGCATACATTAGATGTTACCCTCTGTATAAAGGGACAGATCTGCACCACTAGTGTACCTAGGCATACATTAGATGTTACCCTCTTTATAAAGGACAGATCTGTACCACTAGTGTACCTAGGCATACATTAGATGTTACCCTCTGTATAAAGGGACAGATCTGCACCACTAGTGTACCTAGGCAAACATTAGATGTTACCCTCTGTATAAAGGGACAGATCTGTACCACTAGTGTACCTAGGCATACATTAGATGTTACCCTCTGTATAAAGAGACAGATCTGCACCACTAGTGTACCTAGGCATACATTAGATGCATCCCTCTGTATAAAGGGACAGATCTGCACCACTAGTGTACCTAGGCATACATTAGATGTTCCCTCTGTATAAAGAGACAGATCTGCACCACTAGTCTACCTAGGTATACATTAGATGTTTCCCTCTGTATAAAGGGACAGATCTGCACCACTAGTGTACCTAGGCATACATTAGATGTTTCCCTTTGTATAAAGGGACAGATCTGTACCACTAGTGTACCTAGGCATACATTAGATGTTTCCCTCTGTATAAAGGGACAGATCTGCACCACTAGTGTACCTAGGCATACATTAGATGTTTCCCTCTGTATAAAGGGACAGATCTGCACCACTAGTGTACCTAGGCATACATTAGATGTTTCCCTTTGTATAAAGGGACAGATCTGTACCACTAG
>NC_069506.1:327788340-327795840 GCF_027579735.1 Bombina bombina | reverse complement strand
TAAAAACCCCTTAAATTTATATTTATTTTGTTGCTTGCAGAAGAAGTCCTGTAACTATCTCAATATTTCGGCTTTAATGACTGAAAGTGTATTAATGACAAGTTCAGTACTCAATGGGTTAATCTCTTTGGCACAACCTTTAAAACTGATAAGACACAGTTAGGGGGGAAAAAAGCTGTACAGTCCTCTCTTTTAAAGGTTTTTTAAAAAAAACAAGCTTCTTGTAAAATATATACACATTTTCTGTATAAAACACAACTTGGGAATTCTAAACGCGTTTCATGGTGCTCGTTTGAATTTGTTTAGGTGCTGCTTAGCAAAAACAAGGAAGATGCATTTTTAAGAACATTTACATTAAACATTTTGGAAAATCTTAACATCTTTTTATAATATATGTTAGATATTAGTTATCTATCCCTGCTACAGTATGTGTATGTGTTTGTATATGTATGTGTGCGTCCTTTTACATGTACGTGTGCATGTATATGTACGTGTTTGTATATGTACATGTATGTATGTGTGCGTGTATAAGTACGTGTTTGTATACGTATGTGTGTGTTTGTATATGTACGTGTGCATGTATATGTACATGTATGCATGTATGCATGTGTGCGTGTATAAGTACGTGTTTGTATATGTACGTGTGCATGTATATGTACGTGTGCATGTATATGTACATGTTTGTATATATGTACGTGTGCATGTATATGTACATGTGTTTGTATATGTGCATGTATATATGTACATGTGTTTGTATATGTGCATGTATATATGTATGTGTGCTTGTATATGTACGTGTGCGTGTTTGTATACGTATGTGTTTGTGTATGTATGTGTGCGTGCTTGTATATGTATGTGTTTGTATACGTATGTGTGTGTGTTTGTATATGTATGTGTGCATGTATACGTATCTGTGCGTGCTTGTATATGTACGTGTGCATGTATATGTATGTGCGAGTTTGTATATGTAGGTGTTCATATAAATTGAGAACAGAAACCTGGTAATATAATCTTAATTAAAAACCAATATTTGTAGTTCCCTTTTGTATATGGCCCATCTGAGAGAATATGGCTTTAAATATTAAAAATTAGCTGGTGTAAAAATGTTTGTTTTAAATAGCCAAGTTTTCTCATTTTTATTTGTAATTAGCCCGATATTTGATATATCGGTTTGCGTCAGTTGGCAATAAGCTGGCTATAAAAATTAAACAAACGCAAAAGCAAAATAATGCATTTGTTTAAAAAAAAAATATCACAGAAAATACTGGCACAACATTTAATAATAAAATGAATTTTAAAATAAAGTTCTTCCTGTTCAACTTAAAAAAAAATAAAAAAATATTGTGGAATTTTCCAGGCAGTGAGCAACCAAAGTCAGCTTTTTTGTTCCCTCCATCTTCCATGGGCTGTTAAACAAAAAAGACTTGTGACACTCTTCCCAGTAACATCCCTTTCCCAGAATCCTTTGCATCCATCTTGTTACTCTGAACAACGAATGGTCTCAGATAGGTGCTTAGATCTATGGGTTTTATGTCCTTTCCCATTTTGTTTCCTATGCTCCACCTTATTCATCAGTGTCTGGTTTAACATCAAGCATAGCGTGAAGCTCTTCAGGCACGTATCCAAGAAGACTTTGCAAATCGCAAACAAAACGATAGACATATCGCTTCCCTGCAGTTTTGTGAATGATATTTTTGTCATAGTAGTAACGCAGCCCCCGACTTAGCTTTTCGTAATTCATTTTTGGCTTGTTTTTCCTCTTGCCCCAGCGCCTTGCAACCTGTGAAAGGATGAAAACAAAATGGTTTGTTTTTTGTTCATATATATCTTAGAAGCAGTTACCGATGCAAAACCTAAAAACATCTTATTATATTTTATTATCAACCAATAATGAATTTTTTTTTTTAACTGCCTTGATGATGCATGTCGTCTAACAGTAGTATGTTTTAGTCTGCAGCAAAAACATCCTACCTAAGTCTGACAAACTTGATCTATAAAGTCATAGTTAGAGTATAGACTCAAACTTTTCATAAATTACACCAGCTATGGACACCTTAAAATGTTTTGTTTCCAAGACTTAGCTTCTTTATATAGATATTTATATATCCATGGACTATCATAACCACAACTAATGTTGTGCAAACACGGTTACATTTTCCATGTAAAATAATCATCAACGTATCGTATCAACCAGCTACAAAATTGAGTTATTCCTGCTTGATATAATAGGATCTATGCATGGTTATTTTGCACCAGCATACAGTTCATGACTGTTAAAGTACTGCACAGCACCTGTGCACAAGCCACCCACCTCATCTGGGTCAGACAGTTTGAACTCCCAGCCATCCCCCGTCCAGCTGATGAAAGACTGGCAGGATTTGTCCGTCAATAACTCCAAGAGAAACTGCCAAAGCTGAATAGGCCCACTTCCTGCAAAAAAAAAAAAAAAGGCAGGCACATTATATCTTGTTCCCGTTTGTCCCTTACAATATGTATTCAGCAAGCAAATGCTTCACATTTATCTAATGCCATCAGAGTCCAATTAATGACATATGGAAAAAAATAATTCATGATTTTCATTAAGAAGAGAAAAAGTGGAAAGGTAACATTGTACTGTATGTAGCAGCTTTGCTGAAGGTGGTAGTTGCATGACAAATAATAGTGATAAATAGTTTTTAGTCAACTTTCAAGTCTAACAATTGGCCGTATACAAAGTTATGAACATCTTAAAAATATAATTATAGGGAATTTTGGGCAGAGTTGTTGCACCTATGGTTCATATCTGCCATCTATGTATCTATGTTATAAAAATAATAATTTAATAAAAAAAATATGTTTAAAATGTCTTCTTAAAATCAGACATAACACTTCATACTAAAATATAAAACATGTCTAATTGTAGAAAAAGATGTTAAATGTAAACTTTTTCTATTATACACTTAAAAGGGCAATTTCTCAATATGTCTCAATTTTTTCCATGAACAACAAATGAGCTGAAGTTTATTGACCTTACAGTTAGTAAAAGCAACATAGGAAACATTAAACCATCCGTGTACTGTATTTTGTTCATCTTTAAAGGGGCATGAATCCCACATTTTTGTTTCATGATCTAGATAATACAATTTAAAAAATTACATTTACTTTTATTTTCAAATGTACTTTTTTCTCATAGTATTCTTTGTTGGAGAGAATACATAAGCAGATGGAGACCTAGATAGCAGAAGGGCTTGCGTAATGTACAACATCATTACAATTATTTTTACAAAATTACTGCCAAATAGTGCTCCAGACAGGCATGCTCCTGTCTTTACCTTCCTGTTTTTAAACAATAGAACAAAGTCAATTGGAAAATTTTTCAAAATTGCCTAACATTACATTAGTATGAGTACCCTAAATAAATACTTTTATTTCACTACACTCTTTAATCTATATCTCCGTGTTACACCCTCTCACCCTCCTTCCTCCCCAACATCAAGTTATCTGCTAACCCATATATATATAGTTGCATGCACGTGTGGTTACAGGTTTGTTTGTATTGGGGTTTTTAGACCTCAATGCCTTGCAAATTTTTTTATCAAATCAACAGTTCAGCAGTGTATGTATGTATATATATGGTGTGTGTGTGTGTGTGTGTATATATATGGTGTGTGTGTGTGTGTGTGTGTGTATATATATGGTGTGTGTGTGTGTGTGTGTATGTATGTATGTATATATATGGTGTGTGTGTGTGTGTGTGTGTGTGTGTGTGTGTGTGTGTGTGTATGTATGTATGTATGTATATATATGGTGTGTGTGTGTGTGTGTGTATATATATGGTGTGTGTGTGTGTATATATATGGTGTGTGTGTGTGTGTGTGTGTGTGTGTGTGTATGTATGTATGTATGTATGTATATATATGGTGTGTGTGTGTGTATATATATGGTGTGTGTGTGTGTATATATATGGTGTGTGTGTGTGTATATATATGGTGTGTGTGTGTGTGTGTGTATATATATGGTATGTGTGTGTGTGTGTGTGTGTGTGTGTGTGTGTGTGTGTGTATGTATGTATGTATGTATATATATATATGGTGTGTGTGTGTGTGTATGTATGTATGTATATATATGGTGTGTGTGTGTGTGTGTGTGTGTGTGTGTGTGTGTGTATGTATGTATGTATATATATATATGGTGTGTGTGTGTGTGTGTATGTATATATATATATGGTGTGTGTGTGTGTGTGTGTATGTATGTATATATGGTGTGTGTGTGTGTGTGTGTGTGTGTGTATGTATGTATGTATATATATGGTGTGTGTGTGTGTGTGTGTGTGTGTGTATGTAGGTATATATATGGTGTGTGTGTGTGTGTGTGTATGTATGTATGTATATATATGGTGTGTGTGTGTGTGTGTGTGTGTGTGTATGTATGTATGTATATGGTGTGTGTGTGTGTGTGTGTGTGTGTGTGTGTGTGTGTGTGTGTGTGTGTGTGTGTGTATGTATGTATGTATGTATATACTGTGTGTGTTTGTGTGTGTATGTATATACTGTGTGTGTGTGTATATGTGTGTGTGTGTGTATGTATATACTGTGTGTGTGTGTACATGTACAGTGTGTGTGTGTACATGTACAGTGTGTGTGTGTGTGTACATGTACAGTGTGTGTGTGTGTACATGTACAGTGTGTGTGTGTGTGTGTATGTATATACTGTGTGTGTGTGTACATGTACAGTGTGTGTGTGTGTACATGTACAGTGTGTGTGTGTGTACATGTACAGTGTGTGTACATGTACAGTGTGTGTGTATGTACATGTACAGTGTGTGTGTATGTACATGTACAGTGTGTGTGTGTGTGTATATATGTACAGTGTGTGTGTGTGTGCGCATGTACAGTGTGTGTGTGTGTGTAGTATGTAGTGTGTGTATTTGTACTGTGTGTATGTTTGTAGTATGTAGTGTGTGTGTGTGTAGTATGTAGTCTGTGCCTGCCAATATTAGATACACAATAAAAAAAATCTAGGTTAGAAATATGGGTTTTTGTTTCCGTTATCAATGAAAATATAGACCGTATTATAAATAGCAAAGCACACAAGTAACTGGCTTCCTACGTTCAGTCACATACAGTTCTAGAACATGTACAGTTTTTTTTAGAGATTAGAGTTGTCAAGACAAGACATGCACTTTAATGGAAGATTTGTTCAGAAAAACATTTTCTACCCAAGGAAAGAACAACTTGATTAAAATCAGCATCTCTCCTAATTAAAATCACACTAAATGATTAATGATATTAAAGGGACAGTCTAGTCTAAAATAAACTTTCATGATTCAGACAGGGCATGTAATTTTAAACAATTTTCCAATTTACTCTTATCACCAATTTTGCTTTGTTCTCTTGGTATTCTTAGTTGAAAGCTTAACCTAGGAGGTTCATATGCTAATTTCTTAGACCTTGAAGGCCACCTCTTTTCAGAATGCATTTTAACAGTTTTTCACCACTAGAGGGTGTTAGTTCATGTGTCTCATATAGATAACACTGTGCTCATGCACGTGAAGTTACCTGGGAACCAGCACTGATTGGCTTAACTGCAAGTCTGTCAAAAGAACTGAAATAAAGGGGAGGTTGCAGAGGCTTAGACAGAAGGTAATCACAGAGGTAAAAAGTATAAAAATATAACTGTGTTGGTTACGCAAAACTGGGGAATGGGTAATAAAGCGATTATCTTTTAAAACAATAACAATTCTGGTGTAGACTGTACCTTTAAACACGTCTCGCTTTTGTGTAAAAAATGCTTTTCCACCACTTCTTAGAGGTCAAAAAGCAAATGCTGAACCTAGGTTTTCCAAATGCTGTAAATACCCTAAACCAGTTATCTGATTTGCAGAATTTGGAAACCTTGGTTAGAGAATTTGCTTTTGTGGCTCTCTAGGAAGCGCGTGATAAGAAGTTTTTGTTACACACTAAACCAAGAGGTGTTTAATGCTCTTTTACTTTTGTATCCAAGAGACGCAGAAGAGATTGAAGCTCCATTTAACTGGACCGATGCTCAGACAACAGCATATTTCTCTTTTCTACTGCACCCCTATGAACTCTGCCCTGAATGGGGTTCAAAGACTAAAAAACCCAGTCAATGAGCTTCACATGGTATTCCTGGTCACAATGAAGTGTCTGTTTGGACATAGCCTGGCATAGTGGCCAGACCAGCCGGGTGATTCAGTTTGTCACATATTAGGAATGTGATATCATTGGAAAAAAATGTCTCCCAATTCAGTCAGAAGGGGAGAGAGGGGGAAACCTGTAACTAAAAATAACCAGAAAGAAAGATAGTACAGTTTTGTCCCAAGATTCCTCCATAGTCAATATAAAAAGGTTGTCTGGTGTCTCGTAAAAGAATAAAGTTTTTATTTTTCCCCAGAACTCTGAACATAACATAAAACACTAAGGACAAGGACAACTGAAGATAAAGAACACTACAGAGAATAGAAAGAATGAAGACGACCGGACAGTATTTCATAAATCCAGAAAAATTCTTCGCAATAACCGCTCCATTCTCTCCTCATAACTCAGGGGATATTGAACCCTGGTGAGCTAAAAAAGAAACTATAATGTATTCTGACCTGCGCACGCTCTTGGCTAGATTTATCAAGCCGCAGCTGTTATGCACTGTGACCGCAGGCCTCAGGAGTGAGCAGGGAAAGGAACATTCCCAGGCTAAAGAGAGCTATTCCATTAAAATAAGTAAATATTTTAAAGCTATCCATTATCCTACAATGCCGTATTAACTATTTCAATGCTGTTGCAGGAACAGAATATTGCTCTATGACTCGCTTCCTGAATAGGTTTTGTTTTAGCCTCCTTGTAAAAAAACAAGAGATATTATATTAAAAAAAAATGTTTGTTCAATCAGAGTATTTAAAAGTATTTTGATTCTTTGCTTTATTGAAAATTGGATATCACTATTTTGAATAAGGATTTTCTATCTATTTTCTGCCTCAGTCAAGCAGTAATTTATACGTAGGTATTGGTTTCACTTTCCATTTATTTTAGACAGACGATCCGAATGCCGAAGAAAGCAAAGCAGCCGCAAGCCACATTGGCAATTTTCTGAGCCCGATTCATTCTTGTGAAAGTGCAACACACTAAGATCTGTACTACTAATGTTAATGCAGCAGCATTCGTTTTATATTATAACTTGGTGCAGACCATTAAACCAATTATTGGAATCACAAAAAAAAAAGAAAGGACTACGGAAATGAATCTCTGTATAAAAGTAAAAAGTCACAGACATGCAACATCCTGCTGCACCAGACCCTGTAGGATACAGGTAGCGTTTGAGTGGGATATCCTTAGGATATATACACGCCATGCAGTGCAGATGACAGCCATGCAGAGATTTAGTATGTTATGTTCCAGCAAATGGATGAATTTAAGGGGACACACAGTCACTCACGTGAATGAAAATTGACAATCCACAATCTGCTTTCGCCCTTAACCGCCACAGCCACACCAGTCCGGTCTGCTA
>NC_069506.1:327740840-327783340 GCF_027579735.1 Bombina bombina | reverse complement strand
ATGATGTATGGGAAAGGAAAATGAAACTAACTTTGAAATTTGTCAAAAGCAAATGTAAGTTATTTGAAATTCAAACTGTGAGTTTGCATTGTATTTTTATTATACAGTTGCTGATTATGCAATTATACTGTATTTAGTGCTCCTTTAAAGGGACATAAAACCTAACATTTTCCTTCCACAATTCAAACAGCACATCCATATTTAAATATCTTTCCCATGTACTACTATTATCTAATTTGCTTTGTTGAAAAGCATGCCTAGGTAGGCTCAGGAGCAGCAATGCATTACTGGGAGCTAGCTGCTGATTGGTGGCTGCACATATGTGCATCTTGTCATTGGCTCATCTGATGTGCTCAGCTAGCTCCCAGTTGTGCATTGCTGCTCATTCAACAAAGGATACCAAGAGAATGAAGCAAATGCCATTTTGAACAACTTTTCATTTTGCTGCTATTATTACATGCTGTATCTGAATCATGAAATGTCTCTAACTAGATTGTAGGATACATTTATGCTTATCCCAAGTATTATTGAAGTCGCTTCATAGTTTTGTCTTTACCACCTCTAATGGAAGTTTATTTCATGAATCAACTGCCCTTTCTGTAAAGAAGCAATTCTGTAAATGACTCCTGAAACTACCACCCTTCAACAGGAGCTCGTGACCTCAAGTTCTGGTGTGGCCGTTTTTGTGACTTTATAAAGGGATAGTAAACCCAAATTTTTTCTTTTATGATTCAGATAGAAAGTTGCTTAAAATTGCAGGCTCTAATTTACTCCTATTATCATTTTTTTCATTCTCTTGGTATCTTTATTTGAAAAGCAGGATTGAAAGCTTAAGAGCCAGCCCATTTTTGGTTCAGCACCCTGGGTAGTGTTTGCTGATTGGTGAGTAAATGTAGCCAGTCAGCAAGAGCTACCCAGGTGCTGAACCAAAAATGGGCTGGCTCCTAAGCTTAACATTCCTGCTTTTCAAATAAGGATACCAAGAGTAAGAAGAAATGTAACAACCAAATATAAGTAATTTCTATATATTGGCTCATACCCTGGGTAATACTTACCAGTGAGGCCCCCTCTCCAGAGGGGCGTGGACAGAATTATCCACTCCCCTCATTTAGCATAAAAGCTTGTAGTAGGACACCACCCCTTCCTCCTCCTAGAAAATGTCCAGGCAAGGGAGGGAGCCTGTTAAGTATTACCCAGGGTGTGGGCCAAGATATAGAAATAACTTATATTTGGTTGTTAAATTTCCAATTATCTTGGCCGCCCTGGTAATACTTTTACCAGTGAGAGAATATAAAGCAGATATAAGAAAGGGTGGGAAATAACTTCACAAAAGGAAATACTGCAAAAACTTCAAATATGTTTATTCGATTACAACAGAAGATAATATTTTACGGCTAAATTTGGCAGCAGCAGACTGACGGACATCTAATTTATGATGAGAGATGAAAGTGTTATAAGATTGCCAAACTGAGGCTTGACAGATTTCTTCAGGAGAAGCATCAGCTTGAAGTGCCCAAGAATTTGATACGGCCCTAGTGGAATGAGCCTTAAAGTAATTGTAAATTTTGATGATAAAGTGCCCGGTTTTTAAAACTCTGATTAAAAACAGGGGCACTTTAATTAATCAAAATTTACATTTCACTCCTGTTGTGAAAATACTTACCTTTTAATCTTGACAGCCGCTCCAGTATCCCCCGGTCGTCGCAAGCCTCTTCCTACGTCAGAAATGACGGATCGGTCATCCTCCAATCACGGCATCCCCCAGTGGGAATCAGTGTCTGATTCAACACTGTAATTGGAGGAAGCCGAATTCCTCATTTTAGACCCAGGAAGAGGTTTTGTGACGGGCGGAGGAAGCGATGCAGCGGCTGTCAAGATTAAAAGGTATTTTCACAACACGAGTGAAATGTAAATTTTGATGAATTAAAGTGCCCCTGTTTTTAATCGAATTTTTAAAAACAGGGCACTTTATCATCAAAATTTACATTCACTTTAAGCCCTTCAGGTACCTGTTCCCCTTTTTGTTTATAGGCTCTGGTAATAGCCTGCACAATCCAGCGACAAATTGTTGATCTTGATGGAGCTTGACCCCGACGAGGGCCATTGGGAACAACAAATAATTATTCTGTCTTATGAATATCTTGAGTCATTTTGACATAAATATGGAGACATCGGACCACATCTCAACAATATAATGGTTTGGTTTGAGAGTCTTAGTTTTTCGGGCAAAATGAAGGAAGAATAATATCCTGGTGTTTATGAAAGTCGGATACCACTTTAGGAAGGAATTCAGGAATAGAACCACTTTGTCCTGATGAAAAACAATGTTTGTTTCTTTTACTGACAGAGCTTGGAGTTCTGACGCTTGCCGAGCTGATGTAATAGCCAACAGAAAAATGGTTTTCAAGGTGAAAAACCATAAAGAAACTTCACATAACGGTTCAAATGGAGCTTCCAGAAGAGAGTCTAAAACAAAAGGCAGGTCCCAGGATGGAATTAGTGTTTTAACAGATGGACGGATATGGGCCAAAGCTTGAAAAAATTGGATCATTAACGGATCCTGAGCCCACCTTATTCCAGATATGGCAAAAATTGCAGAAATTTGAACTCTAAGCGTTCTAGCACTAAGACCCTGAAGAAAACCATTGTGTAGAAAATCAAGTAGATTAAATACTTTGATAGTTGCAGTGGAAATATGGCGTGTAATCATCCATGATGAGAAAATGTCCCATATGTGATAGTATGCCATAGAAGTAATTCCCTTTCGGGCTTGTAGAAGTGTCTGAATAACGGGCGCTGAAACATTAATTTGTTGCAGTCTGGAGATCTCAGCAGCCAGGTCACTAGCTTCAATTGTTGTGGATCAAGATGAATTACTGGTCCCTGGTTCAGCATGTTCCAGGAGACTGGAAGATGCCATGGAGGTTGAATCGCCAGTTTGTGTACCAGAGGAAACCAAGGTCTGCGAGGCCAGAAGGGAAGGATGACAATAAAAGTTGCTGTCTCCAGAAGAATCCTCTTCAATATTCTCGGAATGAGAGGGATTGGAGGAAACACGTATATGAGATGGTACGACCATTTGTGAAGAAAGGCATCTACTCCCATGGAAAGAGGTGTTGGGTAACAAAAAACCTTGGAACTTGATTCAAGGCAGAGGCCATGAGATATTTCCGGAAGTCCCCAGAAACTGACTATCCTCTGAAACAGCCACCTGTTTAGCTGCCTTTCTGTTGGGTGAATTTGACTTCTGCTCAAGTAATCTGCCTGAATATTCTCTGATCCTGGAACATAGATCGCAGAGAGGAACTGAATGTGGAGTTGAGCCCACTTGAAGATCGGAGACACCTCCCTTAGGGCACCTTAACTCATTGTTCCTCCTTGAAATTGTAGGTATGCTGCAGCTGTCCTGTTGTCTGTGACAATTTCACCACCTTTCCTATCAGTAGTTGCTGAAAGGCACGAAGAGCCAAGAAGACTGCCCTGATCTCCAGGATGTTTGATGGAAGAGACTGCAATTGTTTCTCCCATGTTCCTTGAGCAAATTTGCCTTGGCAATGTGCTCCCCATCCGGTCTTGCTGGCATCTGTCTGTACAAGGATCCAGTCTGGCTCTTGAAGAGGAAGTCCCTTTGACAGGTTCTTCATCTTTAACCACCAAAGGATGGATATTTTCAGACTTGTAGGTATTCTGATGTGCTGGTATAGGCCATTGCCTCTTTCAAATTTTTGTAAAAAGCGTATCTGAAATAGGTGCATTCTCCACCTTGCCCACCTCACCATGTGAATTACAGAGGATAGATGCCCCAGAAGTTTCATTCACTGACGAGCTGTGAGATATTTGACATGACGAAAATTTGATGCGAGCATCTGGAAGAGAGTGTTGAACTGTGCTCCTAGGAACACTAGTTCCTGACAGGGTTGAAGCCGGCTCTTCTGGAAATTTATGTTCCAGCCGTAATCTTGAAGAAACTTCAGTAGGATGGCTCTGTGAGCGTAGGCCTGTTGAGGTGCATTTGCTAGGAGAAGAATATATTCTAGATAATGGATTACGATTAATCCTCTGATGCAGAGTTCTGCTATGAAAAGCACCAAAACCTTTGTAAAAACCCTTGGAGCAGTAGAGATTCAGAAGGGAAGAGCTGAAAATTGAAAATAGCGGTCTCCGACCGTGAAACAAAGAAACTTTCTGTGCACTTCTGCACTGGGAATATGGAAGTATGCATCCTTGAGGTCTACGGAAAGCAAATAGGTTCTTGGAGGGTTGAGATTGATTACTGAAGAAACAGACTCCCATCTTGAAGCTTTGAACTTTTAGAAAAGTATTGAGAACACGAAGATCCAGAACAGGTCCAAGAACCGACTTTTTTTTTACCAGAAAGAGAGGTGAATAAAACCCTTTGTCTTGAGCTTGAGTTGGTACCTGTTGGATAACACCATCACACATAAGTTTGCTTATAAACTCGTGAATTGCCTTCAGTTTTACAGGATCTCTGGGGAGTGGATTTTACCAAGCATGGCAGAGCTGGTTTCTTTTGAATTCCAGATGATACCCTGATAGAATTTCCAAAACCCATCGGTCTGATATAGTGGATACCCAGACCTCTTTGAAATTGTGTAGCCTCCTAGTGACCAGGTCTGAGATGACCCACCGTTGTTTTCTAGACTTACCAGGTCCTCTGCCTCTAAACTTAAAGTTGGATCTTCCTTCTTGAGGTTGAAAAATTTCACTTTGAGAGGTACTTTTAAAATGTTGATACTGACCACGTTGCCTGTGGGCAAAAGAAAACCCTCTAAAGCCTCTGGTAACCTGTGTGAGAAAATGACTTATCTCTTTTAGATATCAGTGCTTCTACTTGCTTGCCAAACATATCCCCATAGGGCCCTTCTTACAAGATTGCAGTAGCCATGGATATAGCATTAAGTTCCAAAATATTGGCAGAAGCTGATAAGCAGAAGTAACCATTTTTACATCTGAAAGAACAGATGTTACATTTTCATTTTCTTGTAAAGCATGAGACAAGTTAGAAGACCACACATCAGAAGCTTTAAGGGTGGGAAAAAGGAGCAAGCAGATGATGAAATAAGGCCCCTTGTTGAAGATAAAGTCTCTTTAAATTTTGCTCTATTTTTATCCATGGAATCTTTAAATGATCCTGCATCATCCACAGAAAAAATAATCTTTTTTTGAGAGTCTAGCGATTGCAGCATCAATTTTAGGAGGGGAAACAAATTGGGTAGGCAAATTATTTTCCAATGGAAAATTCTTATATATTTTATCAGGAACAGCAGACTGTTTATCTGGCTTTGAAAAGACATTCAAATATATAGACTTCATGTTATCAGAAGCAGGAAAGGACTGATCTGGGGTTGAATCTGTATTAAACCAATCAGATAGTCCCTGAGGCTGTTCATCTTCAACTCTTAATCCCGTTAATAAACTCAGAAATATTTGCAGTGTCAAACACCATAGGAAGGTCAGATTCTACATCTTCACCATCAGAGGCACAGTCTGCATTTAGCAAATTATTCACAGAACCCTCAGGTGATTCAGAAACGCTTCCACCATAAATCTGCCCAATACACACTTTACAAAGTTTCTTGTCTTGCCAGCAAGGATTATCACAAAGGGAACAGGTGGGCATACGCAGGGCTGTATCACTAAGAAAAAGCATAGCCAGCCATAAATAAATAAATAGTATGTACATACAGCATTCAAGATACACACATAGAAAACAAATGATAACTTATAGTTGCCCCTGATTCCTCCTGGGCTGTAACGGCTTGAGGCTGGAGCTGAGACTAATCATTCTCATCCTCCATGTTAATGCTGAACACATAACGAAATAAATTAAGCCCCAGAAGCTTATAAAACAAATGTATCACCTTTTTCTTATAAATTATTTGTGTGCCAAAAAACAAGTGCTATAGCACTTACCAGAATGAAGATTCAACTATGCCAGTTCACAAAACTGAAAGGAAGTATCGGTACTTTCATGGGGAAGAAGAAGAAGAAGAAACGCTCTCTGTTAATAGCTGTGCCAAGGCTTTAAAGGACTTGCGCGCATGCACGCTCATGACAGCCCTCAGATGTGGCCCCTGCAACGTCCCTTACCAATGACGTCATAGTAACATGGCGGGCCCCACAAGGAAACTGTAAGGAAGGGTATTCCCACCGCATAACGCCATATCAGTGACCGCAATCACTGAAGCCATGGCGCCGGACGGCTGGAAGGATCATCAGCTCAAATATGCAGCTAAGTAAGCTACATGCACAAAGGGAAAAAAATCTTGCAGCCCAGAAGGTAGAAACGGAGAGGGACTCCTAGCTCTATCCACCTAGCAGGCTGGACAGAACTAGGAGGAGGAAGGGGTGGTGTCCAGTGTTCCCTAGTTTTGTGAGCAGCCCAGCAGTGAAATAGTTAATAAGGGAACCACACCTTGGAGTCTGCATTGTGTAGTGTTTGTTAATTGCTCTAATTAACTTTTTTACTGCTGGGCCACTCACAAAACTGGCCTTAGAGGGAACAGTGGTGGTGTCCTACTACAAGCGTTTATGGTAAATGAGGGGAGTGAATAATTCTGTCCACGCCCCTCTGGAGAAGGGGGTCTTACTGGTAAGTATTACTAGGAGGGCCAAGATAAATTGATAATATGAGTAAATTAGAAAGTTGCTTAAAATTGGGTTTAATATCCATTTAAAGGGACAGTATACACTAATTTTCATATAACTGCATGTAATATACACTACTATAAAGAATAATATGCACAGATACTGGTATAAAAATTCAGTATAAAACTGTTTAAAAACTTACTTAGAAGCTCTCGTTTTAGCACTGTTGAAAATGTAGCTGGAAAGCCCACTGCAAGTGGGAAATAAGACCCCCCCCTCCCCCCTTTTGCATATGAAAAGACCCTTTACAAAAACAGGAGCAAGCTGGAGAAGGTAGCTGACGGTATTCTCATAAAACTTTGGGGCTTGGTTAGGAGTCTGAAAATCAGAGCAAAAGACAACTTTATGGGCTATATACATAGATCTACAAAACATTTATGCAAAGAAAAAATGAGTGTATAATGTCCCTTGAAGCCCTTTAATATATTTGAAACTTTCTATCACCTTAAAGGGACACTCAGGTTAAATTAAATTTTCATGATTCAGATACAGCATGTAATTTTAAACAACTTTCCAATTTACTTCCATTAAAAAAAATGTGCAGTCTTCTATATTTACAATTTTTGAGTCACCAGATCCTACTGAGCATGTGCAAGAATTCACAGACTATACATATATGCATTTGTGATTGGCTGATTGCTATCACATGGTACAAGGGGTGTGGAAATAGACATAACTTTAAAATTTGTTATAAAAAAATCTACTACTCATTTGAAGTTCAGACTAAGTGCTATTGCATTGTCTTGTTATCTTGCATTTGTTGATTATGCAAATCTAATGTGTTGACTGGTACTTTAAGTTGTTATGCTCACAGAAGATCAGAGCACAATGCCTTGACATATATGTGGTGAGCTCTGCTAACCATCTCAGTACTTTGTGACAAGCAGAGCGATTGTATCTAAAGGAGGAGGTGTGAAAGTGACTTAAGACGGAAAACCCAAAACTGCTTTTGAAGTATCTGCAATCTCATTTTCTAATTGAGCTATCAGACTATGAGATCTTGACCCAATTAAACTGCAAAAAGTATTAGAGAGACAAAGATAATTTTGAGATGTGATGAGTGGGTGGAAAGAAGTTCAACTAAACCAGTAACAGAAGCCGAAGCAACGGCTCTTACTGTCCTCATTTTATCATTCAGGAGCTGAGCAGACATTACAATAACCAAGAAACAAACAATAAAGGAGCATACAAGAACAAAAATTGTGTAATGTGTCAGAGGATTGTATTATTGCACTATTGCCTGCGTATAACTGTATGTTTAGCGCCCTGAGCCTTTAATGACCCCCCAAGAAAGCTTTAGACATTTGCAAGCTCATATTTCTGCCTAACATACTTGCTGGAAGATAACGACCTATAGCTACAGCCTGTTCTGTGCAGCTGTACAAGGCCCCTATGAATGTGCAACAATAAATATCAGACGTTCACTGCTAGCTCCTGCATTGCTGCTGTTTTAATGGAAACATTTTTTTTCCTTCTGAAAATGTTGCAACTCAACATGCTATGGCTATTTTACCCATTTTGTTGTATTTCAATGTTGCGAATTGCATTTTGTTTCCACAGCCAAAACACAGTAATATACACCACACACAGACTAAACTGGGTGCATGTCCTATGTCCTGCACAGCACTCTCACAATAAACTGTGTGCTCATCTCATGCCCTGCACAGCACTCTCACAATAAACTGTGTGCTCATCTCATGTCCTGCACAGCACTCTCACAATAAACTGTGTGCTCACCTCATGTCCTGCACAGCACTCTCACAATAAACTGTGTGCTCATCTCATGCCCTGCACAGCACTCTCACAATATACTGTGTGCTCATCTCATGTCCTGCACAGCACTCTCACAATATACTGTGTGCTCATCTCATGTCCTGCACAGCACTCTCACAATATACTGTGTGCTCATCTCATGTCCTGCACAGCACTCTCACAATAAACTGTGTGCTCATCTCATGTCCTGCACAGCACTCTCACAATAAACTGTGTGCTCATCTCATGTCCTGCACAGCACTCTCACAATAAACTGTGTGCACATCTCATGTCCTGCACAGCACTCTCACAATATACTGTGTGCTCATCTCATGTCCTGCACAGCACTCTCACAATATACTGTGTGCTCATCTCACGTCCTGCACAGCACTCTCACAATATACTGTGTGCTCATCTCACGTCCTGCACAGCACTCTCACAATATACTGTGTGCTCATCTCACGTCCTGCACAGCACTCTCACAATATACTGTGTGCTCATCTCATGTCCTGCACAGCACTCTCACAATAAACTGTGTGCACATCTCATGCCCCAGGCAACACTCACAATAAACTGTGTGCTCATCTCATGTCCTGCACAGCACTCTCACAATATACTGTGTGCTCATCTCACGTCCTGCACAGCACTCTCACAATAAACTGTGTGCTCATCTCATGTCCTGCACAGCACTCTCACAATATACTGTGTGCTCATCTCATGTCCTGCACAGCACTCTCACAATAAACTGTGTGCTCATCTCATGTCCTGCACAGCACTCTCACAATATACTGTGTGCTCATCTCATGCCTGCAAAGCACTCTCACAATATACTGTGTGCTCATCTCATGTCCTGCACAGCACTCTCACAATATACTGTGTGCTCATCTCATGTCCTGCACAGCACTCTCACAATATACTGTGTGCACATCTCATGTCCTGCACAGCACTCTCACAATAAACTGTGTGCACATCTCATGACCTGCACAGCACTCTCATAATAAACTGTGTGCACATCTCATGTCCTGGGCAGCACTCTCACAATAAACTGTGTGCACACCTAATGTCCTGCACAGCACTCTCACAATATACTGTGTGCTCATCTCATGTCCTGGGCAGCACTCTCACAATATACTGTGTGCTCATCTCATGTCCTGCACAACACTCTCACAATATACTGTGTGCTCATCTCATGTCCTGCACAACACTCTCACAATATACTGTGTGCTCATCTCATGTCCTGCACAGCACTCTCACAATATACTGTGTGCTCATCTCATGCCCTGCACAGCACTCTCACAATATACTGTGTGCTCATCTCATGTCCTGCACAGCACTCTCACAATATACTGTGTGCTCATCTCATGTCCTGCACAACACTCTCACAATATACTGTGTGCTCATCTCATGTCCTGCACAACACTCTCACAATATACTGTGTGCTCATCTCATGTCCTGCACAGCACTCTCACAATATACTGTGTGCTCATCTCATGCCCTGCACAGCACTCTCACAATATACTGTGTGCTCATCTCACGTCCTGCACAGCACTCTCACAATAAACTGTGTGCTCATTTCATGTCCTGCACAACACTCTCACAATATACTGTGTGCACATCTCATGTCCTGCATAGCACTCTCACAATAAACTGTGTGCTCATCTCATGTCCTGCACAGCACTCTCATAAGAAACTGTGTGCTCATCTTATGTCCTGGGCAGCACTCTCAGTATATCCTGGGTGCACATTTCATGCCCTGGGTAGAAATATCAGAGTAGCAGATTGTGTGCAAAATTCACTAAGAATTAACCACAAATATATATGTTTTAAAAGCACAAAAGGAGTTAGCTGACAGTCACATACAAAAAGTAGTGATTACTAAAAACATAAAATAGAGGATTTAGTTACAGCTATTGGCCAAGCACAGATGCACCCAAACTCCCAGAGAGGCTTTAGTGCATTCTGCAGTATCCAGTAGTCTGATTCTGCTACATGCTGTCCCTAACTAGCCACAGCAAAGCAGATAAAATAAACATACCCAAATCACTTTTCTAGGGGTGTATCTGGACTTCAAAACAATGTACATTTTGCTAATAAAATGACAGCTATAAATGCTTTTTAAACATTTTTTTGTAGACCTTGTAAAATGCAGTGCTCATTTGGCATTATGGACTTTTGAGATTCTTTAACTACTTGTTTGCCAAAAAAAGATTGTAAAGCACAGAAGTTTGTTGCAGTTATCATTAACAGCCAAGAGGTATTATAAATTGTTGTATAAAAATGTAATCTTTGTTTTAGATTTATTCATATGCTAATCATTCTAAAATTTCACGTAGCAAGTATTCTGTAAAATCATCATCATGGGACAGTTAACCCTAATTTTTTTTTTCTTTTCTTCTGAGTGATCCATTTTACCTAATGGAGTGTATTAAATTGTTTACAAATAGCTCCTTTATCTTTATATCCACATATGTAATAGCTGATTTTGCTTGTGGTATCCCCACCTTTACTGTAAGTTTCTATATTTAAAAGGATACTAAACCCATTTTTTTTTCTTTCATGATTCAGACAGAGCATGCAATTTTAAGTAACTTTCTAATTTACTCCTATTGTCAAATTGTATTAGTTCTCTCGGTATCTTTATTTAAAAAGCAGGAATGTAAGCTTAGGAGCCAGCCCATTTTAGGTTGAGCACCCTGGATAGCTCTTGCTTATTGGTGGCTATATTTAGCCACCAAGAAGCAAGTGTAACCCAGGTTCTGAACTAAAATTGGTCCGGCTCAAAAGCTTTACATTCCTGCTATTTAAAAAAAGATAGCAAGAGAACGAAGAAAAATTAATAAAAGGAGTAAAGTAGAAAGTTGCTTAAAATTGCCTGCTCTGTCTGAATCATGAAAGAAAAGAAAGTGTCCCTTTTAAGTATTGGCTCTAAAAAAATCTATGTAAGCACAGCCAGCAGAAGAAATTATACTCCCAGTGCGGGTTAGGATACATAAGCAATAAGATGTTTTCTCAATGTATTGTGCTTTGTTATACAGATAGAGATAATATAAAGAACCATGTGTGTACAGAAAGTGATAAAACAAGGAAATTTAACATCCCTGCAAGCTCAACCAATGTTGTTAGGTTGTGGTTTAAAAGATAAGAAAAAAAAACTATAGAGAAGCCATTTCTCATATATTTTATACTCTGTAGCTGGTATAACAAGCTATTGGAAACGCATCAAAAGAAAACCAATTTTAAGCACACTGTGCCTTTCATATAAATAACCCTTCCTTGTCTGAAATAGGTGATTTCCAATGCATGAGTTTGTAGCTCTCTTTGTCTCATCACATACAGCACTGATCAGTAAAAAGCACTTTGTTTACCTGTGTAGCCTGCGAGTGCAGCAGCAGGGATGACTGGTTTGTCCTTGTTCAGCTCAGAACGGTCCCTTACATAGTCCTTAAAGGTGCCTTTTGGTTTGTGGCTTGATAATGTAGGAGGATAATCCTCTGAGTCAAAGCTGTCGTAGGAAGGGACACGTTGCAGGCTGTTGTACGAGGACTGGCTACTCCAGGACTGCATCAGACGGTCACAGCTATCATGGCTTTCTATGCTTTCAAAAGACTCCTGTCCTCCAAGCTTTCCTGTCCAGGCAAATAGATCAGTGTTAACACAATGAGGAAGTATGTTCCAGAAATAATCATTTTTCCAAGTGTGAAGAGAGCTATGTTTCTCAAAATAGTACAAATTCAGTTGTAGAAAAAAAAAGAAGGAAAAAAGCAAAAGAAGGGAAAATAGCTAATTTAACTACAATCATATGAAATAGAATCTCACGGTGTGAAAACCGATAACGCTTTTCTTAGTAAAGAACATATGTTTTTAATATATGGGCGAATACAGTGAAACTACAAGCACAATTTATGTCACTGCAATATCATGTACTACAGAGTGATTGGCTGATCAATGTGCTTTTCAATGGGTATGTCACTGTACTGCAAAACAATGCAAACTTTGCTAACAAAATGACAGTTTTAAATGCCTTGAAAAATAATTATCTTGATGGCAGATCTTTTGTAGGGTTTCATTGCTTCTAAATACTATATTTTTCCTAAGCCACAAAATATTACAAATGCAGGGCTCTACAGGATGTAATATCTGAGAACGGATCAGGAGGCAAACGCATTGCTCGGCCAGGCAAACTACAGGAAGGTTTTAAAGCACAGATTGGTACCTCGACTGATCCGTCCCACGCACATATTATCTGGAGACACAACTTCTTGTTTGATGCTGAAGCAGTTGTCCTGTAGGGAGTCAGTTTGCAGGGGGTCACGTAAGAGCGATGAGGAAAATTCAGTTTCGTATTTCAAAGACATGAGTTCTTCTGAGCTGATGGGATGCAGGGTCTGGTATGACTCTGTGATGAAGCTGGGCTCAGAGTATTCAGAGGGGGGCACACACTGAGCATGCTCGATACCATAACCTGTGGGACACAAACATACATTATACACCCTGATATGTAAAGCAAGGCATAAAGTCAATCACCTCTAAATAACAGGGAGCAGCGATCACCCCTAGAAAGCAGCAATCACCCCTAGAAAGCAGCAATCACCCCTAGAAAGCAGCAATCACCCCTAGAGAGCAGCAATCACCCCTAGAGAGCAGCAATCACCCCTAGAGAGCAGCAATCACCCCTAGAGAGCACAGCAATCACCCCTAGAGAACAGGCAGCAGCAATCACCCCTAGAGAACAGGCAGCAGCAATCACCCCTAGAGAACAGGCAGCAGCAATCACCCCTTGAGAGCAGGGAGCACCAATCACCCCTAGAAAGCAGGCAGCAGCAATCACCCCTAGAGAACAGGCAGCAGCAATCACCCCTAGAGAACAGGCAGCAGCAATCACCCCTAGAGAACAGGCAGCAGCAATCACCCCTAGAGAACAGGCAGCAGCAATCACCCCTAGAGAGCAGGGAGCAGCAATCACCCATAGAGAGCAGGCATCAGCAATCACCCCTAGAGAGCAGGCAGCAGCAATCACCCCTAGAGAGCAGGCAGCAGCAATCACCCCTAGAGAACAGGCAGCAGCAATCACCCCTAGAGAACAGGCAGCAGCAATCACCCCTAGAGAACAGGCAGCAGCAATCACCCCTAGAGAACAGGCAGCAGCAATCACCCCTAGAGAACAGGCAGCAGCAATCACCCCTAGAGAACAGGCAGCAGCAATCACCCCTAGAGAGCAGGGAGCAGCAATCACCCATAGAGAGCAGGCATCAGCAATCACCCATAGAGAGCAGGGAGCAGCAATCACCCCTAGAGAGCAGGCAGCAGCAATCACCCCTAGAGAGCAGGCAGCAGCAATCACCCCTAGAGAACAGGCAGCAGCAATCACCCCTAGAGAGCAGGCAACAGCAATCACCCCTAGAGAGCAGGGAGCAGCAATCACCCCTAGAGAACAGGCAGCAGCAATCACCCCTAGAGAGCAGGCAGCAGCAATCACCCCTAGAGAACAGGCAGCAGCAATCACCCCTAGAGAACAGCCACCAGCAATCACCCCTAGAGAGCAGGGAGCAGCAATCACCCCTAGAGAGCAGGGAGCAGCAATCACCCCTAGAGAACAGGCAGCAGCAATCACCCCTAGAGAACAGGCAGCAGCAATCACCCCTAGAGAGCAGACAGCAGCAATCACCCCTAGAGAGCAGGGAGCAGCAATCACCCCTAGAGAGCAGGCAGCAGCAATCACCCCTAGAGAGCAGGCATCAGCAATCACCCCTAGAGAGCAGGCATCAGCAATCACCCATAGAGAGCAGGGAGCAGCAATCACCCCTAGAGAGCAGGCAGCAGCAATCACCCCTAGAGAGCAGGCAGCAGCAATCACCCCTAGAGAGCAGGCAGCAGCAATCACCCCTAGAGAGCAGGCAACAGCAATCACCCCTAGAGAACAGGCAGCAGCAATCACCCCTAGAGAGCAGACAGCAGCAATCACCCCTAGAGAGCAGGCAGCAGCAATCACCCCTAGAGAACAGGCAGCAGCAATCACCCCTAGAGAACAGGCAGCAGCAATCACCCCTAGAGAACAGGCAGCAGCAATCACCCCTAGAGAGCAGGCAGCAGCAATCACCCCTAGAGAGCAGGGAGCAGCAATCACCCCTAGAGAACAGGCAGCAGCAATCACCCCTAGAGAGCAGGGAGCAGCAATCACCCCTAGAGAGCAGGCAGCAGCAATCACCCCTAGAGAGCAGGCATCAGCAATCACCCCTAGAGAGCAGGCATCAGCAATCACCCATAGAGAGCAGGGAGCAGCAATCACCCCTAGAGAGCAGGCAGCAGCAATCACCCCTAGAGAGCAGGCAGCAGCAATCACCCCTAGAGAACAGGCAGCAGCAATCACCCCTAGAGAGCAGGCAACAGCAATCACCCCTAGAGAACAGGCAGCAGCAATCACCCCTAGAGAGCAGACAGCAGCAATCACCCCTAGAGAACAGGCAGCAGCAATTACCCCTAGAGAGCAGGGAGCAGCAATCACCCCTAGAGTGCAGGGAGCAGCAATCACCCCTAGAGAGCAGGGAGCAGCAATCACCCCTAGAGAGCAGGGAGCAGCAATCACCCATAGAGAGCAGGGAGCAGCAATCACCCCTAGAGAGCAGGGAGCAGCAATCACCCCTAGAGAACAGGCAGCAGCAATCACCCCTAGAGAGCAGGGAGCAGCAATCACCCATAGAGAGCAGGGAGCAGCAATCACCCCTAGAGAGCAGGGAGCAGCAATCACCCCTAGAGAGCAGGGAGCAGCAATCACCCCTAGAGAGCAGGGAGCAGCAATCACCCCTAGAGAGCAGGGAGCAGCAATCACCCCTAGAGAGCAGGGAGCAGCAATCACCCCTAGAGAGCAGGGAGCAGCAATCACCTCTGATGATTGTGTTCAGCTAGCTCCCAGTGGTATAAATTAGTCATATGGAATTGACTCACATTTTTTTTTAATAAAAAATAATATTCATAACTTATTGGAAACAATTATACAATTTTAAGAATGTGATTTACATAGCATAGTGAATAACTTGGAGAAACATCAGATAATAACTAAATATTATAGATAACAAAAAAGTTCTCACTGATATATTTTTTTCGCCAATCCCTCACGTTTCACTTAATTTCCCAAGTGGAGACCCCAGTAATAGAGGATTTCTTAATTATATCCACTGTACATGTGAATTGTGTTTTGAAATATTGTTAATGTCATCTCACACATGTTCATTGCATTATATATTTAATCTTACACAGTATCATACTTTGATAAAATCCTTGCTCTACAAGCTCGGATAACGCGATAAGTGCGCTAACAGCAATGGGGATGTAAGAAGGTGACTGAATAATCAGTGAGTTTTAATCAAGAATAACTACAATATTCAATGTATATAAAAGATGAAAATGTTAATATAAAATATAACCATTTATTATAATGAACATATATTCTTTATATTACAAATCTATGACCGTTCATAAATGTAATTTTTTATAAAACTATCTTAATAAAATCCTAATGGACTATAGAATACATATGGACACATACATAAAATTCCAGCTGGATAGGGCTTTCTTTCTTCTGTACCAAGTATTTAGACTGCTGGCAATATAGGGTAATTCTAGATGTTTAATGGTGCCCCATTACTGAGTTAAATGACAAAATGTGAATTTTCACCATTCCATATCATTTTTCAAATGAGATGTGCGTAATATATTGCACAGATATCCCCAAAAGTCAAATTGTTGGTAAAATTAAAAAAATTTTACATTTATGAACGGTCATAGATTTGTAATATAAAGAATATATGTTCATTATAATAAATGGTTATATTTTATATTAACATTTTCATCTTTTATATACATTGAATATTGTAGTTATTCTTGATTAAAATTCACTGATTATTCAGTCACCTTCTTACATCCCCATTGCTGTTAGCGCACTTAAACAATATTGTACCTTTTTCGCTTTATCTTTGAACATATCTGTTTTTGGGATCAGATAAGTGTAAGTGCAAGGGGATTTTTATTTGCGCACCAATAAGACACTACCACTTTACAAGCTCGGATAACCTCTACTTATACAGTAGATAGGTTAAATATTTATATTTTGGGTTTCCTTTTTTTTTTCTTCATAGAAATCTGACATATCTGATATCAAGGATATTTTTCCTTAAAGTGAATGTAAATTTTGATGCTAAAGTGCCCGGTTTTTAAAAATTTGATTAAAAACAGGGGCACTTTAATTCATCAAAATTTACATTTCACTTGTGTTGAAAAAAAAAACCTTACCTTTTAATCTTGACAGCCGCTCTAGCTTCCTCCGCCCATTGCAAAGCCTCTTCCTGGGTCTAAAATGTAGAATCCGGCTTCCTCTAATCACAGCATTGAATCAGACACTGATTCCCCCAGGGGTGGGAAGCCGTGATTGGAGGATGACGATCCATCATTTCTGACGTCAGAAATGGCTTTGCGACGACCGGGGGAAGCTGGAGCGGCTGTCAAGATTAAAAGGTAAGTATTTTTTTCACAACGAGTGAAATGTAAATTTTGATGAATTAAAGGGCCCCTGTTTTTAATCGAATTTTTAAAAACTGGGCACTTTAGCATAAAAATTTACATTCACTTTAACGGGATATTAAACATAAATGTTTTCTTTTATAATTCAGATAGAGTATGCACTTTTACGCAACTTCCTAATTTACTCCTATTATCAAATTGTTTTTGTTCTTTTGCTATCTTTATTTGAAAAAGCAGGAATGTAAGCATAAAGGGACAGTATACTATAAAATTGTCTTTCCATTAATGTGTTTCCAATTACTTTTTTACCAGCTGCAGAGTATAAAATGTATGAGATTTGCTGTTTGTGTTAATGAATGAGCTGATTTTGTGTTTTGAAGCCACAACCTAATAAAATGGGTTGAGCTTGTCGGTATAATCAGATCTCATTACTTTATCACATTGTGTACAGACATGTGTCTGTATCTTATATCTGTAGGTATAATCAGATCTCATTACTGTATCACATTGTGTTCATATACATATGTCTTTATCTTATATCTGTAGGTATACATCAGATCTCATTACTGTATCACATTGTGTACATATACATGTGTCTTTATCTTATATATGTAGGTATAATCAGATCTCATTACTGTATCACACTGTGTACATATACATGTGTCTTTATCTTATATCTGTAGGTATAATCAGATCTCATTACTGTATCACACTGTGTACATATACATGTGTGTGTATCTTATATCTGTAGGTATAATCAGATCTCATTACTTTATCACACTGTGTACATATACATGTGTCTTTATCTTATATCTGTAGGTATAATCAGACCTCATTACTTTATCACATTGTGTACATATACATGTGTCGAGATCTGATTATACCTACAGATATAAGATACAATTACTTTATCACATTGTGTACATATACATGTGACTTTATCTTATATCTGTAGGTATAATCAGACCTCATTACTTTATCACACTGTGTACATATACATGTGTCTGTATCTTATATCTGTAGGTATAATCAGATCTCATTACTGTATCACACTGTGTACATATACATGTGTCTTTATCTTATATCTGTGGGTATAATCAGATCTCATTACTTTATCACACTGTGTACATATACATGTGTCTGTATCTTATATCTGTAGGTATAATCAGATATCATTACTTTATCACATTGTGTACATATACATGTGTCTTTATCTTATATCTGTAGGTATAATCAGATCTCATTACTTTATCACATTGTGTACATATACATGTGTCTGTATCTTATATCTGTAGGTATAATCAGATTTCATTACTTTATCACATTGTGTACATATACCTGTGTCTTTATCTTATATCTGTAGGTATAATCAGATCTCATTACTTTATCACATTGTGTACATATACATGTGTCTGTATCTTATATCTGTAGGTATAATCAGATCTCATTAATGTATCACATTGTGTACATATACATGTCTTTATCTTATATCTGTAGGTATAATCAGATCTCATTACTGTATCACATTGTGTACATATACATGTGTCTTTATCTTATATATGTAGGTATAATCAGATATCATTACTTTATCACATTGTATACATATACATGTGTCTTTATCTTATATATGTAGGTATAATCAGATCTCATTACTTTATCACATTGTGTACATATACATGTGTCTTTATCTTATATCTGTAGGTATAATCAGATATCATTACTTTATCACATTGTGTACATATACATGTGTCTTTATCTTATATCTGTAGGTATAATCAGATATCATTACTTTATCACATTGTGTACATATACATGTGTCTTTATCTTATATCTGTAGGTATAATCAGATCTCATTACTTTATCACATTGTGTACATATACATGTGTCTGTATCTTATATCTGTAGGTATAATCAGATTGCATTACTGTATCACACTGTGTACATATACATGTGTCTGTATCTTATATCTGTAGGTATAATCAGATTTCATTACTTTATCACATTGTGTACATATACCTGTGTCTTTATCTTATATCTGTAGGTATAATCAGATCTCATTACTTTATCACATTGTGTACATATACCTGTGTCTTTATCTTATATCTGTAGGTATAATCTGATCTCATTACATTATCACACTGTGTACATATACCTGCTTCTTTATCTTATATCTGTCCATAAACAAATCACCAATACTTGGAGAGAACAATGGAAAATAAACATTTTATTACCTTATCTCTTCTATAACCCACTGGGAGTGTAATTTCTTCTACTGGCTGTGTTAACACAGCTTGGCCTTGAGGCCAAAAACTTTCAGGATGGGTGGGGATACCACAGGCTAAATAAACCAATTAATATGCCAATATAAGGTAATGGAAATACTTGTAAACAATTTAATACACTCCCGCAGGTAAAGTGGATAATTGGGAACAAATTAAAGGGGAGACATTTTCTGAGTAAACTGTCCATTTAAGAGCTGGCCCATTTTTGGTTCAGAACCCTGGGTAGCGCTTGCTGATTGGCTTCATTTAGACATCAATCAGCAAGCGCTACTCAGGTGCTAAACCAAAAATGGGTAGTCTCTTAAAGGGACAGTTCACCCAAAAATGTTCTCCCCTTTAAATTGTTCCCAATAATTCATTTTACCTGCTAGAGTGTTTGAAATAGTTTACAAGTAGCTAATTTATACCTATTTTGGCATTTGAAATAGCTGATTTAGCCTGTGGTTAACAAACCTATACTGAAAGTTTCTATACTGGAGTATCTTCTATTGAATAGCCTGAGTAAACACAGCCAGCAAAAGAGATTACACTTTCAGGATAGTTAAGTAATAAAAATATAATTTTCCATTGTTCTCTCTAAGTATTGAGCTTTGGTTTTCAAAATATATGATAAGGGAGCAAATGTGTGTACACAAAGTGATAACATAATGAGATCTGATATTACCTAAAGCTCAACCCATTGTAATAGGCTGTGGTTTAAAACCAAAAAACAAGCTACTTCTTATACACAAATAAACTTGTAAATGCAAGTTCTCATTAATTTTATACTCTGCATCTGGTATAACAAGTCATTGAAAATACATTATGACAGGGCTCAACAAACCCAGGAGCCAAGGAGCCACTGGCTCCTAACTATTTTGGTTGTTTTCTATATGTCTATATACAACTAATCTGTCTGGCTCCAAAAAATATGTCTATATACAATTAATCTGTCTGGCTCCTAAAAAATATGTCTGGCTCCTAATTTTTAAACAGATTTGTCGAGCACTGCATTATGATAAAAACAATTTTACAGTGTACTGTCCCTTTAATCTTACATTTCTGCTTTTTCAAAGAAAGATAGCAAAGAAAAATTGATAAAAGGAGTAAATTAGGAAATTGCCTGCTCTATCTGAATCATGAAATAAACTTTTTGAGTTAAGTATACCTTTAACTATTTTGGCATTCTCAATTTTATTTTGATTAAAAACATGGACACCAAATCCAAAATTATGAAGACACATCAGCAAATTATATTCTACTTCGTGATAACAGTAACTTTAAAAAAATGTAATCATTATGGATTATTTTAATTACTTACTGATAAAGTAGTCTGAGGTATATCTGGTTTCTGGATATGCTGGGGTTAAGTCATTCATTTCATATGATTTTATGTCTTCTTTAGAAAATGCAGAAGGTAAGGGGGGAAAATACAAAGTAACAAAAAAAGTTATAAGCCGGTATTATTCATTTACAAACTACTCAGATTTCATATTGCAATATGTAAAATAAGAAGAATGTACTAGGGATAGAGCTTATACATATCTGATATATATTGCAGCAAATATATAAAAATGCATTGTGTTGTGAATTAACATAATCAATTAAACTATGTACAGGTGACCACTATCATATTTGGTGTTTATAACAGTTTACTAGTGACAACATGGTTCATTTGTTTGGCACTGCAGAAACAGTTTTTTATTCAATTGATAAATCTTATAGGCTGGCAATCTTATGTTTATATATTTATAATCATGATGTGGGACTTGGACTTCTATCTCTGGCAATTCTAGGCTAATGTTACTCTGGGTCTCTCCAAAGATTTTCTCTCCAATTTTGCCCAGTGATAAATCCTTACTTCACACCAAAGTCATTCTCTGATTAGCTCTACTTGGCACACAATTTGCTCTCACATATTTATGTTAATACATTGTGGATTTTAACATTTTATCATTTGAATGAGCAGACAAGATCCTGTCTGGGATAAGTCATTGCACTCTTGGACAGCTGCATACTGTGTCTAATGATTAATAAGGGTTATGCTACGTAATGAGCTATTTATGGACATTTGCAAGTTACGGATTATAAATACATTTTACATCAAATCTATATCTATACAATGCATCTAATATAGACTGAAAAGAAATGTAGTTTACTGTTTATTTATTTTTCTCTGGATATTACTTATAGGTGATGTTTGGCAAAGCTTCTTGCGAACAGAACATACCCTCAACAAGACTTCATATGTGAAATGGTCTATAAAGTTTGCTAATTATAGAAGCAAACTTTTATTGTAAAAGTATTCTGAGAAATGATAACAGCATGAACCTTCACATCTATAGATACATCCCACACTTACAACACCACCTTTTGCAAAACCCTACTAAAACATTCATAAAGTAAAATCATATTAAACGTAAAGCGATATGAAACCTGTTTATTTTTCATGATTCAGATGGGGCGTGCGATTTTAAACAACTTTCTAATTAACTTCTATTATAAAATTTTCTTCATTCTCTTGGTATCTTTTGTTGAAAGCAGAGATGTATGCTTAGAAGTACTAGGTAGCAGCACTATTTCTGCCAGGTAGTGATCCAGATGCCAACCTAGGTATCTCTTCAGCAAAACATACAATGGTAACCAAGCAAATTTGATAATAGAAGTCAACTGGAAACTTTGGTAAAAGTGCATGCTCTGTCTGAATCACAAAACATTTTTGGGTTTCATGTCCCTGTAATTGAGGGATCTCTATAAATAGCACCAACAATACAACATAAAGACAGAAAGAACATGCAATTTAAAAAATAAAATGTTTCCAATTTACTTTTAATATCTAATATGCTTTGCTCTCTGTATATGGTTTTTGTAAGAGTAGACTCAGTATCTCAGGAATGTGCATCTGTGTTTAGCACTCTGTGGCAGCTTTATGTAGCAATGTAATACATTATTGCAAACACTGCTGCCACAGACTGCTGAGCTACTATGAGTCTTCCCTGTTTACGCTTCAACAAAAAATACCAAGTGAATAGAGAGTACATTTTTAAACTGCACATTCTATCTAAATCAGGAACATTTAATTTATGTTATTACCCATTTAATACTCTATGCTGACCTGAGCATAACCAGAATCATATATAAAGAATGAGCTTATGGGTTATCCTGTGATTATTTAGTAAAAAAAAAAATTAATAATAATCTTCGGCCAAACTGTAAACGCTATTAAAGTGAATGTCAACTTTCATGATATTAAACTATTAAAAACAGCGGCACTTTCATTCATGAGTTTACATTGCACCGAATTTTACAAATACCTTCTACTCCTGAAACACCGGATCGCCGATCCCCCCGCCTGCTTCTTTCTGCTGTACTAACACAGCAATGACAAAACCGGCTTCCTACAATCATGGCGTGGCCTCACCAGATGAACGCTCCTAGGGGGAAGCCGTGATTGGAGAGAGCCGGTTTCATCATTGCTGACAAAGTACAGAGGAGCTGCAGGCGTGGGATCGGCGATGTTTCAGGAGAAGAAGGTATTTGTAAAATCCGCTGCAATGTAAACTCATGAATGAAAGTGCCCCTGTTTTTAATAGTTTTTTTAAAAACCGTGCACTTTATCATGAAAGTTAAAATTCACTTTAATCCAAACTATTATTTGCTATTAAGTATACGAAAGAAAAACAATTAAATGGGATTTATTTATTACAGATAAAAAAAAATACATGTGCACAGTATATACAGATGTGTTTTGTGATTGGCTAATGTCACATGATACAGGGGGAGGGAAAAATGGAATCAACTTTGAAATTTGCAAGAAAAAAAATTGCTCATGAGAAAGTGCTATAATATTGTTTTATTCTTATTAATGGTAAATATGTATTGTTTTACAGCTGATAACTATGTATTGTTTTACAGCTGATAACTATGTATTGTTTTACAGCTGATAACTATGTATTGTTTTACAGCTGATAACTATGTATTGTTTTACATCTGATAACTATGTATTGTTTTACATCTGATAACTATGTATTGTTTTACATCTGATAACTATGTATTGTTTTACATCTGATAAATATGTATTGTTTTACATCTGATAACTATGTATTGTTTTACATCTGATAACTATGTATTGTTTTACATCTGATAACTATGTATTGTTTTACATCTGATAACTATGTATTGTTTTACATCTGATAAATATGTATTGTTTTACATCTGATAAATATGTATTGTTTTACATCTGATAAATGTGTATTGTTTTACATCTGATAACTATGTATTGTTTTACATCTGATAAATATGTATTGTTTTACATCTGATAACTATGTATTGTTTTACAGCTGATAACTATGTATTGTTTTACAGCTGATAACTATGTATTGTTTTACATCTGATAACTATGTATTGTTTTACATCTGATAAATATGTATTGTTTTACATCTGATAACTATGTATTGTTTTACATCTGATAACTATGTATTGTTTTACATCTGATAACTATGTATTGTTTTACATCTGATAAATATGTATTGTTTTACATCTGATAACTATGTATTGTTTTACATCTGATAAATATGTATTGTTTTACATCTGATAAATGTGTATTGTTTTACATCTGATAAATGTGTATTGTTTTACATCTGATAACTATGTATTGTTTTACATCTGATAAATATGTATTGTTTTACATCTGATAAATATGTATTGTTTTACATCTGATCAATGTGTATTGTTTTACATCTGATAAATGTGTATTGTTTTACATCTGATAAATATGTATTGTTTTACAGCTGATAAATACGTATTGTTTTACAGCTGATAAATACGTATTGTTTTACATCTGATAAATGTGTATTGTTTTACATCTGATAAATGTGTATTGTTTTACATCTGATAACTGTGTATTGTTTTACATCTGATAAATATGTATTGTTTTACATCTGATAAATATGTATTGTTTTACATCTGATAACTATGTATTGTTTTACAGCTGATAAATATGTATTGTTTTACATCTGATAAATGTGTATTGTTTTACATCTGATAAATGTGTATTGTTTTACATCTGATAAATGTGTATTGTTTTACATCTGATAAATGTGTATTGTTTTACATCTGATAACTATGTATTGTTTTACATCTGATAACTATGTATTGTTTTACATCTGATAACTATGTATTGTTTTACATCTGATAAATATGTATTGTTTTACATCTGATAAATATGTATTGTTTTACATCTGATAAATGTGTATTGTTTTACATCTGATAACTATGTATTGTTTTACATCTGATAAATATGTATTGTTTTACATCTGATAACTATGTATTGTTTTACAGCTGATAACTATGTATTGTTTTACAGCTGATAACTATGTATTGTTTTACATCTGATAACTATGTATTGTTTTACATCTGATAAATATGTATTGTTTTACATCTGATAACTATGTATTGTTTTACATCTGATAACTATGTATTGTTTTACATCTGATAACTATGTATTGTTTTACATCTGATAAATATGTATTGTTTTACATCTGATAACTATGTATTGTTTTACATCTGATAAATATGTATTGTTTTACATCTGATAAATGTGTATTGTTTTACATCTGATAAATGTGTATTGTTTTACATCTGATAACTATGTATTGTTTTACATCTGATAAATATGTATTGTTTTACATCTGATAAATATGTATTGTTTTACATCTGATAAATGTGTATTGTTTTACATCTGATAAATGTGTATTGTTTTACATCTGATAAATATGTATTGTTTTACAGCTGATAAATACGTATTGTTTTACAGCTGATAAATACGTATTGTTTTACATCTGATAAATGTGTATTGTTTTACATCTGATAAATGTGTATTGTTTTACATCTGATAACTGTGTATTGTTTTACATCTGATAAATATGTATTGTTTTACATCTGATAAATATGTATTGTTTTACATCTGATAACTATGTATTGTTTTACAGCTGATAAATATGTATTGTTTTACATCTGATAAATGTGTATTGTTTTACATCTGATAAATGTGTATTGTTTTACATCTGATAACTATGTATTGTTTTACATCTGATAAATATGTATTGTTTTACATCTGATAAATGTGTATTGTTTTACATCTGATAACTGTGTATTGTTTTACATCTGATAAATATGTATTGTTTTACATCTGATAAATATGTATTGTTTTACAGCTGATAAATGTGTATTGTTTTACATCTGATAAATGTGTATTGTTTTACATCTGATAAATGTGTATTGTTTTACATCTGATAAATGTGTATTGTTTTACAGCTGATAAATGTGTATTGTTTTACAGCTGATAAATACGTATTGTTTTACATCTGATAACTATGTATTGTTTTACATCTGATAAATATGTATTGTTTTACATCTGATAAATATGTATTGTTTTACAGCTGATAAATGTGTATTGTTTTACAGCTGATAAATGTGTATTGTTTTACATCTGATAAATGTGTATTGTTTTACATCTGATAAATGTGTATTGTTTTACAGCTGATAACTGTGTATTGTTTTACAGCTGATAAATATGTATTGTTTTACAGCTGATAAATATGTATTGTTTTACAGCTGATAACTGTGTATTGTTTTACAGCTGATAACTATGTATTGTTTTACAGCTGATAACTATGTATTGTTTTACAGCTGATAACTATGTATTGTTTTACAGCTGATAACTATGTATTGTTTTACAGCTGATAACTATGTATTGTTTTACAGCTGATAAATATGTATTGTTTTACAGCTGATAAATGTGTATTGTTTTACAGCTGATAAATATGTATTGTTTTACAGCTGATAACTGTGTATTGTTTTACATCTGATAAATATGTATTGTTTTACAGCTGATAAATATGTATTGTTTTACAGCTGATAAATATGTATTGTTTTACAGCTGATAAATATGTATTGTTTTACAGCTGATAAATATGTATTGTTTTACAGCTGATAAATATGTATTGTTTTACAGCTGATAAATATGTATTGTTTACAGCTGATAAATGTGTATTGTTTACAGCTGATAAATATGTTGTTTACAGCTGATAAATATGTTGTTTACAGCTGATAAATATGTTGTTTACAGCTGATAAATATGTTGTTTACAGCTGATAAATATGTTGTTTACAGCTGATAAATATGTTGTTTACAGCTGATAAATATATTGTTTACAGCTGATAAATATGTTGTTTACAGCTGATAAATATGTTGTTTACAGCTGATAAATATGTTGTTTACAGCTGATAAATATGTTGTTTACAGCTGATAAATATATTGTTTACAGCTGATAAATATGTTGTTTACAGCTGATAAATATGTTGTTTACAGCTGATAAATATATTGTTTACAGCTGATAAATATGTTGTTTACAGCTGATAAATATGTTGTTTACAGCTGATAAATATGTTGTTTACAGCTGATAAATATATTGTTTACAGCTGATAAATATGTTGTTTACAGCTGATAAATATGTTGTTTACAGCTGATAAATATATTGTTTACAGCTGATAAATATGTTGTTTACAGCTGATAAATATATTGTTTACAGCTGATAAATATGTTGTTTACAGCTGATAAATATATTGTTTACAGCTGATAAATATATTGTTTACAGCTGATAAATATGTTGTTTACAGCTGATAAATAACAGAATTTATGTTTACCTGATAAATTACTTTCTCCAACGGTGTGTCCGGTCCACGGCGTCATCCTTACTTGTGGGATATTCTCTTCCCCAACAGGAAATGGCAAAGAGCCCAGCAAAGCTGGTCACATGATCCCTCCTAGGCTCCGCCTTCCCCAGTCATTCGACCGACGTAAAGGAGGAATATTTGCATAGGAGAAATCATATGATACCGTGGTGACTGTAGTTAGAGAAATTAAATCATCAGACCTGATTAAAAACCAGGGCGGGCCGTGGACCGGACACACCGTTGGAGAAAGTAATTTATCAGGTAAACATAAATTCTGTTTTCTCCAACATAGGTGTGTCCGGTCCACGGTGTCATCCTTACTTGTGGGAACCAATACCAAAGCTTTAGGACACGGATGATGGGAGGGAGCAAATCAGGTCACCTAGATGGAAGGCACCACGGTCTGCAAAACCTTTCTCCCAAAAATAGCCTCAGAAGAAGCAAAAGTATCAAATTTGTAAAATTTGGTAAAAGTGTGCAGTGAAGACCAAGTCGCTGCCTTACATATCTGATCAACAGAAGCCTCGTTCTTGAAGGCCCATGTGGAAGCCACAGCCCTAGTGGAATGAGCTGTGATTCTTTCAGGAGGCTGCCGTCCGGCAGTCTCATAAGCCAATCTGATGATGCTTTTAAGCCAAAAAGAGAGAGAGGTAGAAGTTGCTTTTTGACCTCTCCTTTTACCAGAATAAACAACAAACAAGGAAGAGGTTTGTCTGAAATCCTTTGTAGCCTCTAAATAGAATTTTAGAGCACGAACTACATCCAAATTGTGCAACAAACGTTCCTTCTTTGAAACTGGATTCGGACACAAAGAAGGCACAACTATCTCCTGGTTAATATTTTTGTTAGAAACAACTTTCGGAAGAAAACCAGGTTTAGTACGCAAAACCACCTTATCTGCATGGAACACCAGATAAGGAGGAGAACACTGCAGAGCAGATAACTCTGAAACTCTTCTAGCAGAAGAAATTGCAACCAAAAACAAAACTTTCCAAGATAATAACTTAATATCTATGGAATGTAAGGGTTCAAACGGAACCCCTTGAAGAACTGAAAGAACTAAATTGAGACTCCAAGGAGGAGTCAAAGGTTTGTAAACAGGCTTGATTCTAACCAGAGCCTGAACAAAAGCCTGAACATCTGGCACAGCCGCCAGCTTCTTGTGAAGTAAAACAGATAAAGCAGAAATCTGTCCCTTCAAAGAACTTGCAGATAATCCTTTCTCCAAACCCTCTTGTAGAAAGGATAGAATCTTAGGAATTTTTACCCTGTTCCATGGGAATCCTTTCGATTCGCACCAACAGATATATTTCTTCCATACTTTATGGTAAATTTTCCTAGTTACAGGCTTTCTAGCCTGAATAAGAGTATCAATGACAGAATCTGAGAACCCACGCTTTGATAAAATCAAGAGTTCAATCTCCAAGCAGTCAGTTGGAGTGATGCCAGATTCGGATGTTCGAACGGACCTTGAACAAGAAGGTCCCGTCTCAAAGGTAGCTTCCATGGTGGAGCCGATGACATATTCACCAGGTCTGCATACCAAGTTCTGCGTGGCCATGCAGGAGCTATCAAGATCACCGAAGCCCTCTCTTGATTGATCCTGGCTACCAGCCTGGGAATGAGAGGAAATGGTGGGAACACATAAGCTAGGTTGAAAGTCCAGGGCGCTACTAGTGCATCTACTAGAGTCGCCTTGGGATCCCTGGATCTGGACCCGTAGCAAGGAACCTTGAAGTTCTGACGAGACGCCATCAGATCCATGTCTGGAGTGCCCCATAATTGAGTTATTTGGGCAAAGATTTCCGGATCGAGTTCCCACTCCCCCGGATGAAATGTCTGACGACTCAGAAAATCCGCTTCCCAATTTTCCACTCCTGGGATGTGGATTGCAGACAAGTGGCAGGAGTGAAGCTCCGCCCATTGAATTACTTTGGTCACTTCTTCCATCGCCAGGGAACTCCTTGTTCCCCCCTGATGGTTGATATATGCAACAGTCGTCATGTTGTCTGATTGAAACCTTATGAATTTGGCCTTTGCTAGTTGAGGCCAAGCCTTGAGAGCATTGAATATCGCTCTCAGTTCCAGAATGTTTATCGGGAGAAGAGATTCTTCCCGAGACCATAGACCCTGAGCCTTCAGGTGTTTCCAGACCGCGCCCCAGCCCACCAGGCTGGCGTCGGTCGTTACAATGACCCACTCTGGTCTTCTGAAGCTCATCCCTTGGGACAGGTTGTCCAGGGTCAGCCACCAACGGAGTGAATCTCTGGTCCTCTGATCTACTTGGATCGTCGGGGACAAATCTGTATAATCCCCATTCCACTGTCTGAGCATGCACAGTTGTAATGGTCTTAGATGAATTCGCGCAAAAGGAACTATGTCCATTGCCGCAACCATCAAACCTATTACTTCCATGCACTGCGCTATGGAAGGAAGAAGAACAGAATGAAGTGCTTGACAAGAGCTTAGAAGTTTTGATTTTCTGGCTTCTGTCAGAAAAATCTTCATTTCCAAGGAGTCTATTATTGTTCCCAAGAAGGGAACTCTTGTTGACGGGAATAGAGAACTTTTTTCTACGTTCACTTTCCACCCGTGAGATCTGAGAAAGGCTAGGACAATGTCCGTATGAGCCTTTGCTTGTGGTAGAGACGACGCTTGAATCAGTATGTCGTCCAAGTAGGGTACTACTGCAATGCCCCTTGGCCTTAGCACCGCTAGAAGGGACCCTAGTACCTTTGTGAAAATTCTTGGAGCAGTGGCTAGTCCGAATGGAAGTGCCACAAACTGGTAATGCTTGTCCAGAAAGGCGAATCTTAGGAACCGATGATGTTCCTTGTGGATAGGAATATGTAGATACGCATCCTTTAAATCCACAGTGGTCATGAATTGACCTTCCTGGATGGTAGGAAGAATTGTCCGAATGGTTTCCATCTTGAACGATGGGACCTTGAGAAATTTGTTTAGGATCTTGAGATCCAAAATTGGCCTGAATGTTCCCTCTTTTTTGGGAACTATGAACAGATTGGAGTAAAACCCCATCCCTTGTTCTCCTAATGGAACAGGATGAATCACTCCCATTTTTAACAGGTCTTCTACACAATGTAAGAATGCCTGTCTTTTTATTTGGTCTGAAGACAATTGAGACCTGTGGAACCTTCCCCTTGGGGGTAGTTCCTTGAATTCCAGGAGATAACCTTGAGAAACTATTTCTAGTGCCCAAGGATCCTGAACATCTCTTGCCCAAGCCTGAGCGAAGAGAGAGAGTCTGCCCCCCACCAGATCCGGTCCCGGATCGGGGGCCAGCATCTCATGCTGTCTTGGTAGCGGTAGCGGGCTTCTTGGCCTGCTTACCTTTGTTCCAGCCTTGCATCGGTCTCCAGGCTGGCTTGGTTTGAGAAGAATTACCCTCTTGCTTAGAGGATGTAGAATTTGAGGCTGGTCCGTTTCTGCGAAAGGGACGAAAATTTGTTTTATTTTTAGCCTTAAAAGACCTATCCTGAGGAAGGGCGTGGCCCTTTCCCCCAGTGATGTCTGAAATAATCTCTTTCAAGTCAGGGCCAAACAGCGTTTTCCCCTTGAAAGGGATGTTAAGCAATCTGTTCTTGGAGGACACATCCGCTGACCAAGACTTCAGCCAAAGCACTCTGCGCGCCACAATAGCAAAACCTGAATTTTTCGCCGCTAATCTAGCTAATTGCAAAGTGGCGTCTAAGGTAAAAGAGTTAGCCAACTTAAGTGCTTGAACTCTGTCCATAACCTCCTCATAAGAGGATGCTTGATTGAGCGACTTTTCTAGTTCCTCGAACCAGAAACACGCTGCTGTAGTGACAGGAACAATGCATGAAATTGGTTGTAGAGGGTAACCTTGCTGAACAAACATCTTTTTAAGCAAACCCTCTAATTTTTTATCCATAGGATCTTTGAAAGCACAACTATCTTCTATAGGGATAGTGGTGCGTTTGTTTAGAGTAGAAACCGCCCCCTCGACCTTGGGGACTGTCTGCCATAAGTCCTTCCTGGGGTCGACCATAGGAAATAATTTCTTAAATATAGGGGGAGGGACAAAAGGTATGCCGGGCCTTTCCCATTCTTTATTTACAATGTCCGCCACCTGCTTGGGTATAGGAAAAGCTTCGGGGGGCACCGGGACCTCTAGGAACCTGTCCATCTTACATAATTTCTCTGGAATGACCAAATTGTCACAATCATCCAGAGTAGATAACACCTCCTTAAGCAGAGCGCGGAGATGTTCCAATTTAAATTTAAATGTAATAACGTCAGGTTCAGCTTGTTGAGAAATTTTTCCTGAATCTGAAATTTCTCCCTCAGACAAAACCTCCCTAGCCCCTTCAGACTGGTGTAAGGGCATGTCAGAACCATTATCATCAGCGACCTCATGCTCTTCAGTATCTAAAACAGAGCATTCGCGCTTTCGCTGATAGGTGGGCATTTTGGCTAAAATGTTTTTAATAGAATTATCCATTACAGCCGTTAATTGTTGCATAGTAAGGAGGATTGGCGCACTAGATTCACTAGGGACCTCCTGAGTGGGCAAGACTGGTGTAGACATAGAAGGAGATGATGCAGTACCATGCTTACTCCCCTCACTTAAGGAATCATTTTGGGCAACATTATTATCAGTGGCATCATTGTCCCTACTTTGTTTGTCACATTCAACACATATATTTAAATGGAGAGGAACCTTGGCTTCCGAACATACAGAACATCGTCTATCTGATAGTTCAGACATGTTAATAGGCATAAACTTGATAACAAAGCACAAAAAACGTTTTAAAATAAAACCGTTACTGTCTCTTTAAATTTTAAACTGAACACACTTTTTTACTGAATATACGCAAAAGTATGAAGGAAATGTTCACACCACAGTGTCATAAAGCCTTAAAAGTATTGCACACCAAATTTGAAAGCTTTAACTCTTAAAATAACGGAACCGGAGCCGTTTTTACATTTAACCCCTATACAGTCCCTGGTATCTGCTTTGCTGAGACCCAACCAAGCCCAGAGGGGAATACGATACCAAATGACGCCTTCAATAAGCTTTTTCAGTGGGTCTGAGCTCCTCACACATGCATCTGCATGCCTTGCTTCTCAAAAACAACTGCGCATTAGTGGCGCGAAAATGAGGCTCTGCCTATGACTAGAAAAGGCCCCCCAGTGAAAAAGGTGTCCAATACAGTGCCTGCCGTTTTTTAATAAAATTCCCAAGATTAAAATAACTCTCCAAAGTTATAAACCATTAAATATGCTTATAAAGTAATCGTTTTGGCCCAGAAAAATGTCTACCAGTCTTTAAAGCCCTTGTGAAGCCCTTTTATTCTTATATTGAAAATTAAGAAAATGGCTTACCGGATCCCATAGGGAAAATGACAGCTTCCAGCATTACCAAGTCTTGTTAGAAATGTGTCATACCTCAAGCAGCCAAAGTCTGCTCACTGTTTCCCCCAACTGAAGTTAATTCCTCTCAACAGTCCTGTGTGGAAACAGCCATCGATTTTAGTAACGGTTGCTAAAATCATTTTCCTCTTACAAACAGAAATCTTCATCTCTTTTCTGTTTCAGAGTAAATAGTACATACCAGCACTATTTTAAAATAACTAACTCTTGATAGAAGAATAAAAACTACATTTAAACACCAAAAAACTCTGAGCCATCTCCGTGGAGATGTTGCCTGTGCAACGGCAAAGAGAATGACTGGGGAAGGCGGAGCCTAGGAGGGATCATGTGACCAGCTTTGCTGGGCTCTTTGCCATTTCCTGTTGGGGAAGAGAATATCCCACAAGTAAGGATGACGCCGTGGACCGGACACACCTATGTTGGAGAAATATTGTTTACAGCTGATAAATATGTATGCACTGGCTGTCAGGTCAACTCCCACAGCCCTACTAATAGATACAAACTCTTAATGGTATTCAAAGCATTAAAGGGACACTCAAGTCAAAAGAAACTTTTATGATTCAGAAAGAGCAGCAGTTTATAGACACTTTCCAATTTACTTCCACTATCAAATTTTGCTCAGTCTTTTTATTTTCACACTTTCTGGGGAACAAGATCCTACTGAGCATGTGCAGAAGCTCACAGGGTATACGTATACTAGACTGTGATTAATACAGGGGGCTGGAAAATGGAAGAAAAAATAAATTTGTCAGAAAAAAAATCTACTGCTTATTTAAAATTCAGAGTGAGTGCTATTGCATTGCCTTTTTATTATGTACTTGTTAATTATGCATTTTTACTGCATTAAGGAATCATTTAACGTAACGAAAAATACTTTAATTTCATTAAATAAAAAAGCAGCCTATTTTAATATTAATATAATCTACTATTCACTTGGATTTTAACTCAGCAAGTCTAATTGGAATACATTTTACCAAGCAACAGTAAAGGGGCGGAACAACTATTTGTGCAGTAGGTGCAGTGTCATAGATGTGTGCAAAATGTGTACAGTCCTAATGCGGTGAGCAGGTTCTATCTATCTCGGTCTACTTTTACAGAGCAGCATGTATATTATTACTATTACTTACTACTGAGTTACCTTTGGGGGCCCCCAAAAATGTTTGCACCCTTTGTTGAGTATGTCTTCAACTGCAACAGTATACAAATGGCCAGGCGTTACGAGTGCATAAGCCATCACAGCCCATCCATACAAAGGAGGACATGCAACCTCCCATATTCTGTCCTTCCATATAAGGGATTGTATGTCCCTCAATGGTACAGCTGATTACAGTAACAAACGTCAGAATGCAAAGATTACATTTAAAAAAAAATCCAGGTTTGTTTTTAAAGGGGGAGCTGAAACAGGGCCCACCCCTCTACCCCACATTTGTCATGGATGTTGGTGATCACTATGACAAATTAATATTATTGTTATCATTTATACATAAAGAGCCACAAAAGTCTGTATCAGTGGTTATTACCTGCCCCACTAGCCATTAGAGAATTTTAATGGAATGGTAGGGGTCTTAAATAGAGACCCTATCTTCAATTTTGATTTAAAGAGAAAGGTGAGACACCTTATTTTAGAGAGGTGGTTCCCCTCTGAATAAAAAGTCACGTGCCTCTAATTTTCAGGGGATCACCATGGTAACAGGAAACCAGCAAAAATTTGTGACAATGAGTGTATTGGATAAGCATTGGATTATTAGACACCCATTTTGGAAACAGGAAACCCTGAGGGTGGATAGAACTAGATAACACAAGATCTGATTTGAACATGTACCCCACAAAATGTTAGGGGGAGTTTGCCCACTGAAAAACACTTGCAGCAATCAAGGTGTTAATCTGTTCTAATATAGTTCAGACATTGCTGATATTTTTCTCTGTTGAAAGACCGCAGAAAATTTTCTGTAATTACAAGGTGTTTATGGTCTCTTTAAATCAAGTTATTTTGATATCCTAGGTGACTCACCTTTTTGTAAAATTTCTAAATGTTCCCACAAGATGTCTCCTACAAAATCAGGCGCCAACTCCAAAAAGCACTCCTTCCCCAGGGCACATAAAGCAGCACCACTCATACGGAACTTCTGAAAGTCCACCCCCTTTAGCGTAAATTCATTTACTGCCCAAGAGACCCAGTCTCTTACATGGGCATCTGTCCACTCTCGCGGATCTAAGAAGGTGACAAAAAAAAAATACAAAAAAATGGAACTCAAACTGTGTTAACTTTGTCTGCTGCTCACTAGAACAAACAAGATATCTACCGTCGCAATATGAAGCGAACAGAAAAAAACATATGGAGGGGATAATGTCTCAGATATTGTTAGTGTAAATTGTAGAATAAGTAAAAATGTTAAAAATGAGCGCTATTGGGGCATGTTCTTATTTTCCTGTAAATGTTTTAGAACTTCTTTGTATTAAATCCCTATTGACCTTGTATAATACATGGCCAGCAGAAACTACATACAACAATAGTGATTTCTAAGAGCCAAGGAAAATGCATTTGTTCAACTCTAAAGATATTAACATAAACACTTTAAATGCTGACGTTAAGTACATAAAAAACACAACACCAAGTTTGGGAGAACAGCAGAAAGAACACAGGTTGCACAAACCGAGAGAGACAGGTAAAAGTGTAAATAGAACGCAAGGTGAAAAGACTTGTCAGATGGTTGATTTTAACTCATTTCTTACCTATCGGGATTGCCAGGCGTTGTTGCTCTTTGGTAAAGCCGCTGAAGGTTGCGCGGAGCGCCTGAGACATCATCTCTTTGCTGCTGGGAGTCAGTAGAGGCACGTCCCCACACTCTGCATCTGTGAACAAAAAGACTCAAGTTATGTAAGGATATGGGTGGGTCTAGCGCTAGTAACAAAAAGACTCCAGTTATGTAAGGATATGGGTGGGTCTAGCGCTAGTAACAAAAAGATTCCAGTTATGTAAGGATATGGGTGCGTCTAGCGCTAGTAACAAAAAGACTCCAGTTATGTAAGGGATATGGGTGGGTCTAGCGCTAGTAACAAAAAGACTCCAATTATGTAAGGATATGGGTGGGTCTAGCGCTAGTAACAAAAAGACTCCAGTTATGTAAGGATATGGGTGGGTCTAGCGCTAGTAACAAAAAGACTCCAATTATGTAAGGATATGGGTGGGTCTAGCGCTAGTAACAAAAAGACTCCAGTTATGTAAGGATATGGGTGGGTCTAGCGCTAGTAACAAAAAGACTCCAGTTATGTAAGGATATGGGTGGGTCTAGCGCTAGTAACAAAAAGATTCCAGTTATGTAAGGATATGGGTGCGTCTAGCGCTAGTAACAAAAAGACTCCAGTTATGTAAGGGATATGGGTGGGTCTAGCGCTAGTAACAAAAAGACTCCAGTTATGTAAGGATATGGGTGGGTCTAGCGCTAGTAACAAAAAGATTCCAGTTATGTAAGGATATGGGTGGGTCTAGCGCTAGTAACAAAAAGATTCCAATTATGTAAGGATATGGGTGGGTCTAGCGCTAGTAACAAAAAGACTCCAGTTACGTAAGGGATATGGGTGGGTCTAGCGCTAGTAACAAAAAGACTCCAATTATGTAAGGATATGGGTGGGTCTAGCGCTAGTAACAAAAAGACTCCAGTTATGTAAGGATATGGGTGGGTCTAGCGCTAGTAACAAAAAGACTCCAGTTATGTAAGGATATGGGTGGGTCTAGCGCTAGTAACAAAAAGACTCCAGTTATGTAAGGATATGGGTGGGTCTAGCGCTAGTAACAAAAAGACTCCAGTTATGTAAGGATATGGGTGGGTCTAGCACTAGTAACAAAAAGACTCCAGTTATATGATATGAATTTATATCAACTGCCCCTTTAACTGCCAGAGATAGCTGTAACGCATTGAGAGCAGCATATTGAATACACAGCTTATGCCAAATATGGTTAAAATAGATTCTTAAAAAGACAGATGGTTCATCTTTGACAGTAGATTGTGCTATAAATTTGCTTAGCAGTGAATCCCATTTAATCAGCTTTATAGGCCAGATCTGCAACAGGGGCCTCTTTATGGTCATACAAGATGTAAAGCTGAAACGGCAGTATTTAAAGGGACAGTTCACTGCAAAATGTGTTGCCCCATAATGTGTTTCCAATTACTTGTTATACCCGAGTATTCAGTATATGGGAAATTGCTTTTGTTGCTTATGTTCTATTTAAAATGGATGGTTTTGCCAATGAAACTATTACCCAGTCTTTTCTTTTTACTTGTCTCTCTTTCCATAAATGATTGACAGATAGATAAATAGATATATATTCATTAAAACTGATGATTCCAATTAGCAAAATTAGCTATTTAAATTGCAAGAATAAGTCTAAAGGAACAACTGCTAATGCATCTAATTTAATTCAGCTTTCTGAACAACCAACCCTATTTGCTGCAAATGTTTTTCAACGGCCAATCTACCCACCACATTCAGGATTTGTTATTGAAGTAGATACAACTAGCCACTGTCACTTGCTAGTGATATTTGCATTACTACATTTTCAATAGCCTCTTATCTAATCTCCTATGCGGGGACCAATTATGCACAGGTGTGAACCAACTGCTACAGTTTTCAAACAATTACTTTTTTTTAAATCTGGAGAATTAACTTAAAATTCCAGCACTTTAAATTTACGGGAAAAGGTGACAAAGTAAATAATAAAATTGAACTGCATCATTTATTTACTCAGGCAAGCAACAGAGCTCATTGTATTTAAAGCTGCTTCAGGAACACTCTTTAATTTCTTCTAAAACCTCGTTTACATAGAATTTCTGCAGCCAATACTGCAGTATTGATAATTTAAAGGGACAGTCAACACCAGAATTTTTGTTGTTTAAAAAGATAGCTAATCCCTTTATTACCCATTCCCCAGTTTTGCATAACCAACACAGGTATAATAATACACTTTTTACCTCTGCAATTACCTTGTATCTAAGCCTCTGCAAACTGCTCCCTTATTTCAGTTCTTTTGACAGACTTGCATTTTAGCCAATCAGTGCTGGCTCATAGGTAACTTCACGTGCGTGAGCTCAATGTTATCTATATGACACACACAAACTAACGCCCTCTAGTGGTGAAAAACTCTCAAAATGCATACAGATTAGAGGCAGCCTTCAAGGTCTAAGAAATTAGGCAACTATTTCAAATGACAAAATAAAGATAAACTAGTTATTTGTAAACAATTCAATACACCCTAGCAGATAAAATGGATCATTAAGGACACAGTAAAGAGGATAACATTTTACATTACACAGTATCCTTAAAGGGTCAGTCTAGTCAAAATTAAACTTTCATGATTCAGATAGGGCATGCAATTGTAAACAACTTTCCAATTTACTTCTATGATCTAATTTGCTCAATTCTTTAGATATCCTTTGTTGAAGAAATAGCAATGTACATGTGTGAGCCAATCACACAAGGCCTTTATGTGCAGCAACCAATCAGCAGCTACTGAGCATATCTAGATATGCTTTTCAGCAAGTGATATCAAGAGAATGAAGCAAATTAGATAATAGAAGTAAATTAGAAAGTTGTTTAAAATGACATGCTCTTTCTAAATCACGAAAGAAAAAAATTGGGTTTCATGTCCCTTTAAGGGGGATATTACACATCTTAAGAGTGTACTAAAAACTGTTTAGTAAAAACACTCTGCAAGATACAGGTACATTCAATGTTTATTTTGCTCCTTTTTTCTGTAATTTAACCCTAAAAAGTGTGTGCTTTTCTTTTTCTTGTAGACTGCAGACTAACACTGCTATATTCCACACAGCCATTGGCTGCACATTATACTAAATCATTTATAGTTGTCCCTGATTGGACAAAGCAGAAAAGCAAACCTATGTTACATTATGGCAACACCCATTGCTTCACGCCGGACACAACTTCACACAACGTATATAATAAAACAAAATACATCTGTATATTATGCAGAAAGTACAATAAATATCCAGCCAGCATGGAACAGCCTGAGTCTTATTTTCAACTACGCATAAGATCGTTCCCACTTCAATGACGCACAACAGCTCAATAGGATAATTACACTACAGAACTATAAAAATATCATGGGCTTGAAATGTCTCTCCTTTGCAATTCCATTTGGTTACATATTTTCCTATAATACAGCAGCTAAGTGTTTAACCCCTTGGCTTTTAAACACAACTGCAACACATTGTATAGCGATGCAGTATAGTCTATGGCAGCCTGTAGCATTGATTTGTACAGACAGCAATGTTTGTACGCCATTTACATAAACAAGTCCCTAAACACTGCAGTAAAAATGATGGAAACAATGTACACTATTTGCATAAACCACATACGAATCTAAACCCCCCAGACTCTCTTGTAAAAAGTATAGAATGTGATGTGGCGTCTACTCTATGTCATAAGTAGGGTTGTCAGATACCCTCTACCTTAGCCCTCACTCTAGATCCCACTATGCATATTATGCACAACGGAGCAGTACATTTACACCTTGGCTGCCAGCAACATACAAATAAATAATTGTACCTGTTTGGATGGCAGCAACACATTTGCCTGTGCAACACTTTCTTCTGCTCCATATTTGAATGCATTGAGGCATATGAGTCATTTAACATTTAGCTAACACTCAGAGACTAAAAAACTTTTTTCTCAGTATAATAAAACACAAAAGGTCTTAAAAAGCAATATGGATTTTCTTATTAAAGCTAAAATTATTTACTAGTATCCTTTAAAATCATCCTTGATGATAAATTGGCAAATGCAATGAATATAAATGGAAGCTGCTCTGTTATTACCAAGCCCTCTGCTACACACTGCTGTACAGACCATGATTAATTCAACATAGAACATATTTGTTACGGAAAGAATGAACCCGACCTCTCCACCTGACCTGTGTCCCAAACAAGGCCACTTGACATGTAGGCATTAGTTATACAGTAAGCGCACTGTGTGTTCCTACCGTGTCTTGTGACACAGCAATGTACACGCTGCATCCATCAACCCACACAGCACGAAAACACCGACATCTGTGCAAAATGCAATCATAAAATGTAAGCCGTCTAGTGCAAGTGTGCTAAATGTGATCCAGATGTTACCACTAGGAATCTTAGGGTATATGATTTTAAATTCCAAGCTTAATTAATGTACATAGTTCACCAAATACCAATGTTTTAAAAGGGACAATGTACTCTGTCAAAAAGCTGTTTGAAAATCACTGTGTTCAAGTCAGCTGCTGGAACACCCTCTCAAATGGGCTGGACTCTCACTCCCTCCTCCACTTGCAGGCTGATTTCTTCTGCTGCCTCTTGTTTACATAGCTGCTCCCAAATGTGCCTTATTTTTCAAGACTGTCACAGTCTGGCTTTTCTCATGTTTCAGAAAGTGAAACTGGTCATAACCATAATATCCCGGAGACCATTCCTACTCTATATTCCATCTCCCAGTCACGGAGGAAAAAAAGGGTTGGGAGGTATGATGAGTATTGTTTAGCAAACATGGCCCTATATCTATTTAGCATTTTGTCATCATCTTAAAGGAACATTTCTAGTCATTGCATTTACAGTTTTGATAATAATTTTTTTGGAATATACCTCTGTAAACAAAAATGCTTCCAACCACAAATGAAGTGAATGGACAGGACTTTCAATGTCAACTAAAATGTCATTCCAAACTAAAAAAATAAATCAGGCCTGTGAATGGCACAATCTACAGGTATTTGAAACACACAGCAGGACAATTGATATACCATTGTAAGCATATTGCAGTATGCTTGTGTTTGCAAAAACACTTCTGATAAAAGGGACATGAAACCCATACCATTTTAAATAACTTTCAAATTTATTTCTATTATCTAATTGGTTTTGTTTGCTTTGTATCCTTTGTTGAAAAATACACATAGGTAGGCTCAGAAGCTGTTGATTGGAAGTTGCAATAAATTCCTCTAGTCATTCATTCACTTTCAGCTAGGTCCCTGTAGTGCTCCTTTAAAGGGACAGTCAAGTCCAAAAAAAAAGAAAAAAACCTTTCATGATTTCAATAGGGCATGCCATTTTAAACAACTTTCCAATTTACTTTTATCACCAATTTTGCTTTGTTCTCTTGGTATTCTAGGTTGAAAGCTAAACCTAGAAAGTTCATATGTTAATTTCTTAGACCATGAAAACCGCCTCTAATCTAAATGCATTTTGACAGTTAGTTCATGTGTTTCATATAGGTAACATTGAGCTCATGCACGTGAATTTACCAAGGAGCGAGCACTGATTGGCTAAAATGCAAGTCTGTCAAAAGAACTGAAATAAGGAGGGCAGTCTGCAGAGGCATAGATACAAGGTAATTACAGAGGTAAAACGTGTATTATTATAACAGTGTTTGTCATGCAAAACTGGGGAATGGGTGATTAAGGGATTATCTATCTTATAAAACAACAAAAATGTTGGTGTTGACTGTCCCTTTAACAAAGGAAAATTAAGCAAAATAGATAACAGAAGTAAATTGGAAAGTTGTGTAAAACTGTATTCTCTATCTAAATCATTAAAGAAAATGTTTGGGTTTCATGTCCCTTTAAAAAGTATTTTTAACATGCAAGGGACACACTGCAGATGTGGGTGGTGGTCCTAACTACACATGTCCACTGTGGTTTGCTAGTGTACTGCCAGTTAAAGGGACATTAAACACTTAAGCATAGTATTGAGGTTATGGTTGCACCTATATTTAAAGGGACGAGCATGAAATGTATGTACTGCTTAACGTCTTTTTAAAGCAGTCAATATTACCTTTAGAAAATACGTGTGCTGCAATACTACGGATACAATATGACAACAGTGAGGAGTGAGGAGGGGAAGACCACAATAATAATTAAAATAAAAAGTCAGTTTAATTCAGTTCAGAAACATTTATTTTTCCCTTAAAAAAACAACAACAAAAACAACAGCAGAAGGAGGAACATAATTGACTGCCCCTTTAACCATGCAACAAAAACGTGGTAAGAACCATTGTGTCACTTGTTAGAATTAAATCTGACTATTCTTTCCAAGAATACTACGCTGTGTCATGCACACAAAGGTCTGAGCCAAATCCACAACACTAGTTACATAAAGAACATGACAAATACAGCTTTACCTCTAGGAATCGCAGTTTGCCAAATCAGTGCTGTGCCAAATTCATCTCACAACCAGCCAGGAATAAATCGCTTTGGGAAAGCCAAAAACCAGAGGACCCCTTAAGTGAGGGTGAACGCTAACACGTGTTTTCTAGTATAATTAGCGTTTTATACGTCGCAGCCTTTCAGTTAACGCATTCCTACTTTTGCAATACCCTCTTCATTACAGAATCACTAGCATCCAAAATACAAGCTTATGCATTCAGAGGAGAAAGTTTTGGACACTTTTGCATGAAAAACAAGATATGACACCTAATAAACTTGTATAATATTTTGCTGCATAAGCTGTAATTTGCACTCTTAAAGGACCATTAACCATCCTTAGGACGTTCCATGCCGTCCAACAGCTCTAGGCTTTAACGCCCTTAGGACTGGATGGAACGTCCTTTTATTCAATGTCCGGCAGCCTTTTGCCATAAGTAAAAAGGATAATATCGGACTGGGGGCGTGTCAGGATTCGATCCCAGCCTTGAAAATCTTTTTGATCAGATGTTAAAAACACTTAAAGATGTTAAATATAGTAGAATTGCAAAATAAACACTTGCATAAGATAATGCAATAGCACTTACCCTGATTTTTAAATGAGTAGTAGATGTTTTTTCTGACACATTTCAAAAATGTACAATTTGCAGGGCCCCTGTATGATATAAGAGGCAACAGCCAATCACAGACTCATATGTATACACTGTGAACTCTTGCACATGCTCAGTAGAAGCTGGTTCTTCAGAAAGTGTGCATATATAAGAAAGTCTCTTAACACTGCTTATTTTATCTGAATCATGAAAGTTTATGCTTCTGTTGAAAGTAATTTTTTAACATTCAAGGGACTTCCCTGCAGATATGGCTGGAGGTAGTGAGTAACTGCATTTGTCCACCGTGCTTGACCAGTTAACATTAAACACTAAATACATTTTAAAAGCATAGTATTGAGGTTATTCCCTGCCCTCCTCTAGTTAT
>NC_069506.1:327733340-327735840 GCF_027579735.1 Bombina bombina | reverse complement strand
GATTATCACTGCAACAAGAATCACACACAAAGGGCAGGCACAAGTCTTCAGGCGGGTGGTGTAGATAAGGAAAGCACTTTAGATAAAACATGAATCCAATCAGCAAACAAAGCGCTCAACAGTCCTACACAATTAGAGAATTATTGTCACTGCTGGCCATTTTGTGCAATACCTATTGCCTAGCTCTTCATAGCAAATGTTCATATAACTGCATGCAATAGACACTACTATAAAGAATATGCACAGATACCGATATAAAAATCCAGTATAAAACCTTTTAAAAACTTACTTAGAAGCTCTCATTTTAGCACTGATGAGGTTAGGCTGGGACACCCATTGAAAGGGGTCGAGAGCGGACCCCCGTCCCCTTCATATGAAAAGACCCATTAGACAAACAGGAGCCAGCAGGAATCTGTAGGCAGCAGTATACAACTAGAAATTTGGGGCTTGGTTAGGAGTCTAAAATTTATCACAATGTTATAAAAAAAATAAGCAAAACGATACATTGTTACAAAAACACCCCCAGCTGGGATATATAAATGGGTCATCTACAAAACATGTATGCAAAGTAAAATCTAGTGGTTGTGCAAAGCTCGGAAATGGGTAGTAAAGGCAGGGCCGCCATCAGGGGGTGACAGGGGTGACTCCAGTCAGGGGCCCAATGGGCTATGGGGGGCCCATGAGGCAAGAACTAAAAAAAAATATTATTATTTTTTTTTTTAAATTTTGACAGCCACCAGTGGGTACTACAGCAGAGTGCTAATTGAGCATGGGAAATGGTATTACAATGAGTAAAGTATTAGTATTTGAGAGGATTTCTGAGTGTGCACTAAACCATTATGCACAGTGTGAGACAGACTTGGCACTTTGTTTGTAGAGTGTGTGCCTGAGTCAGACGGCAGATCACTTTCATTTGCAGAGGAGGTAGGAATTACTTAGCAAATGTTTTTTATTTCTTTGTGCAATTTAAGATTGTAACTTCAGTGTGGTAGTAGTTGTATGGTGGGGCCAGGGGTCCATAAAAACACATTTTTTTAGCAGCAGTGTATTTATGATTATTTGACAATGCTGTAGAAATTCTATATTTAAAACCATGCAGAAATGTTTCCTCCTCAATACACAAATGATATATATTTATATATTATTTATCATTTATATATTTACTGCCCCTTTATGCAAGGACTTTCAGACACAAGGAGGCATTTTATCTAAGATTTTTACATCTGCATAACATGTTATACTCTCAGACTAAGATTGCTCAGTGTTGGAAATGAGTCAGGTTAACTTAAAACTGTTCAGTTTACTCTACAGCTGACTTAATTTTGAAATGCATACCAACAATAGTAAATCCTGCATTTAACCAGATTTAATGGCATGAGTACTACAGCTTATGGTTCCACCAAGACCATATAGAGTACAGCATTTTCAAAATCCACAAGTACAGCTGACAGATGGGAACATTTGTACACTATATTTGAAGTGGTGCTCTTGTTTGGGGAAAAAACAAACAAACATATGTCAACCTTTTAAAAATACTTTTCTTCATCTAGCCATCTACCCAGATCATTAATGTACAATTTTGAATTCACAGAATTATTTTTGTTTGCACATTTACAAATATGTTTCTTTAAAAAGTGATCTCTTAATTTCTGCATTTTTTCATCATGCATGTCACACACTGTTGATTTAGGGGATGCAAGGTGCATAAATGTTTCCTACTGTGAGTGTTTCTCTGGGTGTCTGTGTTTATGTCTTTGTGCTTTTGTTTGTGTCTCTATGAGTGTGTATGTATTTTTTTTCTGTTGGTATCTCTGTGAGGGTGGGTGTGTATGTCTTTGTGCATTTTCTGTGGATGTCTGTGAGGGTGTGTGCATATGTCTTTGAGCTTTTTCTATGGGTGTCTCTGTGAGGGTGGGCGTGTGTTTGTCTTTGTGTATTTTCTCTGGATGCCTCTGTGAGGGTGGGTGTGTATGTCTGTGTTTTCTGTGGATGTCTCTGTGAGGGTGTGTGTGTGTGTGTGTGTGTGTATATGTATGTCTGTGTCTTCTGTGGATGTCTCTGGGAGGGTGTGTATTTTCTGTGGGTGTCTCTGTGAGTGTGTGTATGTCTTTGTGTGTTTTCTGTTGATGTCTCAGTGAGGGTGTGTATGTATGTCTTTCTGTGTTTTTTGTGGGTGTCTCTGTGTGTGTGTGTGTGTGTGTGTATGTGTGTGTATGTCTTTGTGTGTTTTCTGAGGCTGTCTCTGTTGGTGCTTCCTTGAGTGTATGTGCAAGTTTGAGTTTGTGTGTGTATGTGTGTGTACATTGTCTGTTAATTTTTAGGACATTTTGACCTTACTACACATCTTTCTACAGACTTTGAGACTAACAAGACCTTTCCGGAAGTAACCAATCCATCATTTAACCTTTAAATTATTGTTTAGGCAGTTCAGGGCCCTTCCTTTCAGCCACTGCATGCTGTTGTCATCATTTAGTTGGCATCTTCCTTTACAAAAAGATAA
>NC_069506.1:327703340-327725840 GCF_027579735.1 Bombina bombina | reverse complement strand
CAAGAGCACTAGATGGCAGCACTATAAGAATGTTATCCATTTACAAGAGCACTAGATGGCAGCACTATAAGAATGTTATCCAGTTACAAGAGCACTAGATGGCAGCACTATAAGAATGTTATCCATTTACAAGAGCACTAGAGGGCAGCACTATAAGAATGTTATCCATTTACAAGAGCACTAGATGGCAGCACTATAAGAATGTTATCCATTTACAAGAGCACTAGATGGCAGCACTATAAGTATGTTATCCATTTACAAGAGCACTAGAGGGCAGCACTATAAGAATGTTATCCATTTACAAGAGCACTAGATGGCAGCACTATAAGAATGTTATCCATTTACAAGAGCACTAGATGGCAGCACTATAAGAATGTTATCCATTTACAAGAGCACTAGATGGCAGCACTATAAGAATCTTATCCATTTACAAGAGCATTAGAGGGCAGCACTATAAGAATGTTATCCATTTACAAGAGCACTTGATGGCTAAATTGTGGCTATTTCTATCCCTTTCACCACCAGTATCCTCTTGTTGTTTCTGTATCTGTGTACGACACACGTATGTCACATAGCAGGGGAGTATACCAACATCTCATACAATCTTAAGCTAGAAAACATTTACACTATCAGTTCTTGAATGAATTTTTTTTAATAAAACTTGGACAACTTGCAAGTTGTACAATGTCCAGCCAGCAATTGTTCTCTTCAGAATCAAATAACGAACATAAAAGCCACAGCCCAGAAACTGAGCGGCTGACTCACGCAGCACAAAATACATTTTAATATCAACCTGCCAATGAGCTGCTTTTTTCTTTAAAAACAATATACAAAAAATGAAAAAGGGACAATCTACACCAAATTGGTATTGTTTAAAAAGATAGATAACGCCTTAACTACCCATTCCCTAGCTTTGCACAACCAACCATGTTATATTAATATACTTTATAACATTTAAACCTCTAAATTTCTGCCTGTTTCTAAGCCACTACAGACAGCCTCTTATCACATGCTTATTTATTTCCTTTACACAACAGGGGAGAGCTAGTTCATGTGAGTCATATAGATAACATTGTGCTCACGCCCATGGCTATTGGCAGACACTGCACTAATTGGCTAAAATAAAAGTCAATAGATAATAAATAAAATGTCATGTGATTAGGGGGCTTTCAGAAGAGGCTTAGATACAAGGTAATCACAGAGGTAAAAAGTATATTAATATAACTGTGCTGGTTATGCAAAACTGGGAAATGGGAAATAAAGGGAATATCTATCTTTTTAAACAATAAACATTTTGGAGTAGACTGTCCCTTTAACTATTATCAAAGGATAACTATTTAGCTCACAAAGAAGGTCACAACACAGATAAGGGATTAAAAAAAAATGATGCCTTTGTCTACACTTTTAAAAAAGGGTTTGGCTTCCAAACTTTTCTTGAATTGCTCAATGATGGTTAATGTTTCCCCAGTTCTCATAACCGAGCCACCGTGTCTTACAGGAATACACTGAGACACTTTTATACACTTGGTCACAGATGAGCAATAGCGAGAAAAGGCTATTTTTATTGAGAAGAGAAACATACTTTTATTGTCAAACTAGCTTAAAAAATGCAGGGCTTCATTCCATAAGCATGAAAAAAGTGCTTTCTGCAAATAGCTTGAAAGAGGTTTTTATCCCTCCCCAAACATCAAATAACCAATAAAGCTTTGAGTTTCAGGATGATCTTACACATAAAAACCATGCGCCCGTCTAGTCTTCCCAGATGTGGTCAAAGCCCTCTCCCTCAGCCTTCTCTGACTGAGTCATCCAAGAGTAATGTGAGACCACCAGAGGGGATGCATTCAGTGTCCTGGTCACAGCATGTATAAAAGCTAAATCACTGCTCCCTGCTAACCAGCCAAAAGTGCCTGCAATATCCAAATATTCCCACACTGGCTGATTAACGTCCTCCCAGACCCACAGTCCTCACACACAAATTCCACTCCACCCCCCTTCACAGGACACATGTCATACACACACATCATATGGGAAGAGCTGTTTAACTCCTTCCCAGAACTTAAAGGTGTTACTATTTGGTGCACTGCAACCCCCTGGAGCTAAAGAAAGGTTTATAGGCCTTCCATGTTTTTTTGGGGCCTTGTGAAAATTTTTCTTTAACCAGACTCCAAGTTACAAGGACAAATTCTCACACCCCCAGAGGTGCCCCCTTCATATGGAAGTGATTTCAGTTATAAGAACGCCTGCTCATTAGAAGATTTTTTTTCTCACAGCCTTGTTGTACTGCTCCCAAAGGGAATCGTTGCTCATGTAATAACCATCTTCTCACAAGCCTAAGTGCACAAGAACATTTTCATCCTGGAGGAATTTCTGTCAGAAGCACGCTTTCCCTCACGCCACCTCGATGTGCTTCTTGTTATCAGAACTGCCAATCTGCCCCTTACATGTGGGAAAAATTCCAAACAAAGTTCACTGAAAGCCATAACATGTATCCTCTGTACGCCAATATAAATATTAGCTGGCTTATAAAGACATTTCTGTTACAATGTTATAAGCGGTCTGTAGTGATATTTTGCTGTATGACAGTTAATTGTTCAAAGACACCTCTGGGTCAAAAGCCAAAACAAAATGACAGATGCAAAACATTTACATCTGATAACCAGATATCAAGATGTAAACTAAACAACATATACTAAACAAATAGAACATTAACTAACTTGGTTAGTTAACAGATCATACATATTCTGTCTACACCCCTCATAGCTCACCACCCTTTACAGATCATACACAGATTCTTTCAGCATCCCTCAAAACTAACCACCCTTTACAGATCATACAGATTCTCTCTGCACCCTTCATAGCTAGGGTTGCCACCTTTCTTTGAAGAAAATACTGGCCATGCTCATTAACATAAATTTGAATAAATAATTAAACAGCATAACTCAAAAACTAAAACTGATTGGACTGATTTTCAATGTTCATTTGTTTATAACTAGTATTAATCTCACTCAGAAGCCGTTTCACTTTGACAGGTGCTTTCTTTCAATATTTATTATTTATTTTCTACATTGACATGAACCTTAAAAATGCCGGCCATGTCGGTAAAATACTGGCTGGGTGGCAACCCTATTCATAGCTCACCACCCTTTAAGATCATATATATTCTCTCTACAACCCTAATAACTCACCACCCTTTACAGATCATATAAATTCTCTCTACAACCCTCATAGCTCACCACCCTTTACAAATCATACATATTCACTCAGCATCCCTCATAGATAACCAACCTTTACAGATCATACAGTTTCTCTCTGCACCCTTCATAGCTCACCACTCTTTAAGATCATATATATTCTCTCTACAACCCTCATAGCTCACCACCCTTTACAGATCATATAAATTCTCTCTACAACCCTCATAACTCACCACCCTTTACAGATCATATAGATTTCTCTCTACAACCCTCATAACTCACCACCCTTTACAGATCATACAGATCTTTCAGCATCCCTCAAAACTAACCACCCTATACAGATCATACAGTTTCTCTCTACAACCCTCATAGCTCATCACCCTTTACAGATCATACATATTCTCTCTGCACCCCTAGTAGCTCACTGTCTTTTAAAGATCATACATATTCTCTCTGCACCCCTATTACCTCACCTCCTTTTACAAATCATACAGATTCTCTCCTCATCCCTCATAGCTCACCACCCCTTACAGATGATACAGATTCTCTCTGCACCCCTAGTAACTCACCACCTTTTACAGATCATACATATTTTCTCACAACCTTTTACAAATAATAGATTCTCTCTTTATCCCTCATATCTCACTACACCTTTACAGATCATACCTTATGGGTCTCTCTGCACCCATAAGGCCAGTTTTGCAAGCGGCCCAGCAGTGAAACAGCAAACACTGCCAAATGCACACTTTAAGGTAAGGTTCTCTTATTAACTAATTGCAGGGTGCAGTTCCCTAATTAACTTTTTCACTGCTGAGCCACTCACACATCTAGCCTTAGAAGGGAACACTGCTTATAACTCGTCACCCTTTACAGATCATACAGATTCTCTCGGCACCCCTCTCAGCTCACCTCCCTTTACAGATCATAACTCTTCCCCCATTCTTTCTGATGTCTAAATTTGAAATAAATATATCACCTCCTGTGGTAGTGGCTCAATACATCTGTGATCCATTCTGTCACAAGGAAACTAGCAGTGCCTGGCTTTGATAAACAGCCAAGACATGTGTGGAATTCCTGCTTGCCTCTTATTCAGAGCCAGCTAGAATAGTTAAAGAAAATTTTTAAAATTAACAAATGTATCTAAACGATTATCCTTCATTGTACATTTCTGCCAGGAGTCCCTATATATATTGTTTGTGTTTCGAAAATGTAAGAATGTCAGCGATGTATCAAAAACACAATACTCCTTTATAAAGCTTTGTACTTTCAAGATTCAGATAGAGTACAATTTTAATCGACATTCTAATTTACTTATATTATCAAATCTAATTTGTTCTCTTGGGTCATTTTGTTTATGTTTAGATCAATTCCACAACAGCATACTATGTGCATTTGTGTGTATGGAGAACTATATAGCAACAGTGTTTGCAAAGTTACACGTAAAGGGCCAGATTACAAGTAGAGCGCTATTTAACACTCCCGCTTGAGCATTAACTGCACTAGAAGCAAGCTTTTTGCGTTTGTCGGGTTGCGCTCGTATTGCAAGTTGAAAGTAAACTGTTTTCGCTTGTGCAATAACCCGATGCTCATAAAAAGCTAAACTTAGAATATTACACGCGATAACCTATTCCCCATATATATATATATATATCGCCAAATACCAGATCTTGCCCTCAATAGAGAAACCGCATGGGTGCAACTTTGCAATAAAATAGTAGCCCAAAAAGAAGTGCACTCTCAGGTCTTTCACAACAAAGTTACTTTATTTGTGTAACGTTTTCGGAGGTCTTGCCGCAGATGCCGATGAAGGAGGCAAGACCTCCGAAAACGTTACACAAATAAAGTAACTTTGTTGTGAAAGACCTGAGAGTGCACTTCTTTTTGGGCTACTATATATTTTTGGAATTTCTGAAATAATCGGTATCGGCCAGAAACTTATCGATATGGAGCAAATAAAAATAAATGTAGCTCTCTGTACTTCAGGGAAACTATGTCGTTTTAAGCACATATAAGCTGGACATAGCATCTAATAATAAATAGCACTGATAACAGAGTCCAAGCCCAGGTGTTCATGGGAGCTCAGTTACCAACTACCATACCGCCAATGGCAGCCTGTAGATGGACTTGCATAAACAAACATATATGGTTTGTGAAATAGAAAGTGTGATCTTTAAGTGGCACTTAAAGCTACATAGTTTCCCTGAAGTACACAGAGCTAAATTACTTTTGATTTGCTCATAGGGGTCAGCAATACATAAAATCAATCTGCTTGCTAATTGCTGTCACAAATAGAACATTATTTGTTACATTCTGATAAATTTTACACATTTGCAAAATATTCCACTAAAGTTGCTATATTTGACAATTTTTTAATTTAAATATTTTATTTTCCCCTTTCATGGGCATAGAAAAAACTATTACAAAAAATGATAGTTCAGGCACATCAATTAAATGTCCACAACAACAAACCTTGAGTAGAAAGCTATGCAGTATAGTATCACTATTCTCTAGCAGTGGATAACAATGCTCAGACCATTAGGTGGCGCTGTTACACATGTATAAAACTGCCCATAAGTGACATAATAAAGAAACTTATAGAGGCCCATTTATCAAGCTCCGAATGGAGCTTGAGGGCCCGTGTTTCTGGCGAGTCTTCAGACTCGCCAGAAACGCAAGTTATGGAGCAGCGGTCTAAAGATCGCTGCTCCATAACCTGTCCGCCTGTTTTGATGAGGTGGACAGAGATTGCCACAATTCAACCCGATCAAGTACGATCGGGTTCATTGACACCCCCTGCTGGCGGTCGATTGGCCACGAGTCTGCAGGGGGCGGCGTATTGCTCTCCGCATTCAGCGAGGTCTGTCGGACCTGATCCATACTGTCAGATCAGGTCCGACAGACCTTTGTTAAAAAGGCCTCTTATAGTCCACTCCTCAGTACCAGGGAAGGTATTTGCAATCCAGTAAATGTATGAGCATATTAAAAATGAAAACAAATAAATAAATCTAGCACTGATATTCCAGCATATCCTTTCTTTCCCTGTCAAGTGGCAGTATAGATATATTTTTTTACTTTACTTTTAACCCTTATCTGTAAAGTGTACCAAGTGAGCGTGTTTTTAGTGAAGTGGCAGCAATAAATGAAAAAAAAAAAACAGAAGCAGTTTAACAGGAGAACATGCTGAAATGTTATGCTTTCTGAACTATAATGTTTTTCTACTTAACAGGGAGCATTAAAGAAATTGTGTAATGTCTAGCTTTGAGGTGGCGACTTAATTTAAATTTTATATCAGTGTGCAGTTTAAAAGGGATTTATGGCATTTTTTATGTTTTGGGAAGCACAAATTAATTTTCAAGCACTTTATTTTTCCCAGTTGTTTACTTTTAATATTTAAAATTTTAATAATCATGTTCAGTTTATACCAGATTTGTGTAGAAATTGTGTTGATTTTTCAAAACTTTAAATGTACAGAATATCGGCCGCGGTTATCGGCCTCAAAGGAGGTCAATAATGAGTATTGGCCCTGAAAAAACTATATTGGCCTATCCCTAATATGAATATTGCATAAATATATTTTTACATGGGTTCATCTACTTAAAGCGCCACTCAACATTCAAATTAATGCTATATAATTCTGCACTATGTGCAAAAGAAAAACAGATTTTAAAGATGTAACCCCCCCCCCCCCATACTTACCTTACCTTCCTTGCCAGCTTCTTCTGGTTTCTTCAACAGCACTTCACAGGCATGCTGTCTAACCATAGCGCAATCGGTCGTCCTGTTGAACTACATGTAGCGCACTCCTGCGCTGGGTAAAGCAGGCGACAGCTTTAACTAGCGTGGGAGTGCGCTACATGTAGTTCAACAGCACTACCTGATGCACTGTAATTAGACAGCGTGACTATGACACGCTATTGAAGAAATAAGAGCAGGAGAGGCTGGAGAGGAAGGTATGTACGGGTTCGGGGGGGGGGTTACATATTTAAAACCCTTTTTTCTTTTGCTGGTGTCATGTTAATGCAGAATTATGTAACAATTTAAAAGTTGACTGGCACTTTAAGTGTAAAGGGCTCCAATGCATGCACACACACACACAGTATATACAGTTACAGTATATGTATTTGTGTATGTGTAAAAATTTATTTATAGGTGTACTTAGGTCTATCAATACATACACACTATATATATATATATATATATATATATACTTTCCTTTAGTAATATGAGAAAAAAACCTGATGCACGCAAACAGCAGCGATAAACCCCTTATCTATTGCGGGTAACTGTTAACGCGCCACTCGTTATCTGACCCATAGTGTTCTAATTTAAACAAAGGTTACCAAGAGAAAAATGTCAAATTGAACTCTGTCTGGATAATGAAACTTTAATTTTGACTTTCGTGTATTTTCAGGACTTGTTATCTCCTATTACTTTTTTTTTTTAACCTAAAACTAGGTAATTCCATAACTGTACAATATGTGGCATAATGTGCTAATGTGGTCTGTTGTTGCTTTAAAAAACTATGCTGACTGTTTTTTTCCTCCTTATGCTTTGTCCTGTCCTCTATATTAATGATGCAAATAGCGTGAAAAACTATGGCCACCATAAATAATCATGCAGGAAAAAGCACATATATGTAAAAAATATCTAGGTTAGAAGCCACTAAGGGCTCGATTTTTCAAGCTAGGGCAGACAGGGGAGTACATATGCGCCCTTGTCCGCCCCAGCTTGACTCTGGCAAACAGCAATCTATTTTGCACTCTTGTGCAATACCGCCTCCTGCCCATGCACAGCCAATCCAACGTGGGAAGGAGCAGTAAATCTCCCCAGTCAGGCAAGACCGGGGAGATTCAAATTCTCCACCTAAGAGGTGGAGAAGAGGCTAGGAAGTAGCGGTCTGATGACGACTGCTTGATAAATACTGACTGCATGTTCTCTTGTGTCTGATGACCACTGCTTGATAAATACTGACTGCAGGTTCTCTTGTGTCTGATGACCACTGCTTGATAAATACTGACTGCAGGTTCTCTTGTGTCTGACCGCTGCTTGATAAATACTGACTGCAGGTTCTCTTGTGTCTGATGACCGCTGCCTGATAAATACTGACTGCAGGTTCTCTTGTGTCTGATGACCGCTGCTTGATAAATACTGACTGCAGGTTCTCTTGTGTCTGATGACCGCTGCCTGATAAATACTGACTGCAGGTTCTCTTGTGTCTGATGACCGCTGCCTGATAAATACTGACTGCAGGTTCTCTTGTGTCTGATGACCGCTGCTTGATAAATAATGACTGCAGGTTCTCTTGTGATAACATGCAGTCGGAGCTGCGCGAACGACTTGATAAATTGAGCCCTAAGAGTAAGGGAAAGCCACATCCCACATGTTCTAAGGGTATTTGGGTGCAAACAAAGGGAAGCTGCATCTGCAGCCATATTTAAATGGGATTCCAGGAATGGAGTATACCGCATAAAACTCACGACCCACATATACATAACCCATTGACTGTACTCTCATTGGCTAAGGGCTCATCTTGATGACCAGCTTGGCCTTGCAAACCTGTGCTCAGGAACCTCCATCAGACCATTAATTACCAGGGGGCACAGGTGTTTAACTAAAGGTTAAGTCAACTGTGTTTAAAGACGGATTTCTTAAAGTTCCCTTCCTTTTTATATTCCCAAAATTGAGTCAGATTACAAGTGAATAGCTATTGTTAGCGCGAGGAGCGTAAACGCGAATTTGCAGTCATTTACGCTCCCCATATTTTCTATTGGTTGTGTGGAGCAGTAATGTGCGCTCGTATTACAAGTTAGAATTAAATGTGATTGTGCGAACGCAATTGCATTTACCGCTCAAATGTTTTATCAATATCAACCACTTGTATTCTAGTCCATTGTCTGCAAAATAAAGTAGATCCCTTTTCTTAAATTCAGTGCCAGTTTAACATTGGGCTGATTGTACTGTAAAATAATTATAAGTTTAAAATAACATATGGCGAGATTACGAGTTTTGCGGTAACAGGGGTGCATTGCTAACAAGCCTTTTTTTTTTTTCACCGCACCCTTATGACAACGCTGGTATTACAGGTTTTTTAAACCTGGCGTTAGCCACAAAAAAGTGAGCATTGAGCAAAATTTAGCTCCACATCTTACCTCAATACCAGCACTGCTTACGGTAGCAGTAAGATGGACAAACGTGCTCGTGCACGATTTCCTCATAGGAAACAATGGGGCTGAGCCGGCTGAAAAAAAGTCTAACACCTGCAAAAAAGCAGCGTTCAGCTCCTAACGCAGCCCCATTGATTCCTATGGGGAAATACATTTTATGTCTGCACCTAACACCCTAATATGAACCCCGAGTCTAAATACCGCTAATCTTACACTTATTAACCCCTAATCTGCCGTCCCCGACATCGCCGACACCTACATTATATTATTAACCCCTAATCTGCCGCTCCGGACACCGCCGCCACCTACATTATAACTTATGAACCCCTAATCTGCCCCCCCAACGTCGCCGCAACTATATTAAATGTATTAACCCCTAAACCTAAGTCTAACCCTAACACCCCCCCTAATTTAAATATAATTTTAAATATTCATAATAAAATTGCTACAATGAAATACATTTTTTCCTATTTAAAACTAAATACTTACCTATAAAATAAACCCTAAGAAAGCTACAATATAACTAATAGTTACATTGTATCTAGCTTATGGTTTATTTTTATTTTACAGCTAAGTTTGTATTTATTTTAACTAGGTACAATAGTTATTAAATAGTTATTAACTATTTAAAAACTTCCTAGTTAAAATAAATACAAAATATACCTGTAAAATAAATCCTAACCTAAGTTACAATTGCACCTAACACTACACTATAATTAAATTTACTAAACTACCTACAATTAACTACAATTAAATTAAATAAACTAAAGTACAAAAAAAACATTAAATTACAGAAAATAAAAAAAGAATTACAATTTTTTTAACTAATTACACCTAATCTAATCCCCCTAATAAAATAAAAAAGCCCCCCAAAATAATACAATTCCCTACCCTATACTAAATTACAAATAGCCCTTAAAAGGGCTTTTTGCGGAGCATTGCCCCAAAGTAATCAGCTCTATTACCTGTAAAAAAAAAAAATACAATACCCCCCCAACATTAAAACCCACCACCCACACACCCAACCCTACTCTAAAACCCACCCAATTGGATCAGCCTATAGGATTAAACTTCAATCCTATTGGCTGATTGCTTCAAGGTAGGGAGATCTTTAAGGGGGTAGTGTTAGGTTTTATTAAGGGGGGATTGGGTGGGTTTTAGAGTAGGGTTGGGTGTGTGGGTGGTGGGGGGTATTGTATTTTTTTTTACAGGTAAAAGAGCTGATTACTTTGGGGCAATGCCCCACAAAAGGCCCTTTAAGGGCTATTTGTAATTTAGTATAGGGTAGGGAATTTTATTATTTTGGGGGGATTATATTAGGTGTAATTAGTTTAAAAAAATTGTAATTCTTTTTTTATTTTCTGTAATTTAGTGTTTGTTTGTTTTTTGTACTTTAGTTTATTTAATTTAATTGTAGTTAATTGTAGGTAATTTATTTAATTAATTTAATGATAGTGTAGTGTTAGGTGTAATTGCAATTTAGGTTAGGATTTATTTTACAGGTCAATTTGTACTTATTTTAACTAGGAAGTTATTAAATAGTTAATAACTATTTAGTAACTATTCTACCTAGTTAAAATAACTACAAACTTAGCTGTAAAATGAAAAAAAATCCTAAACTAGCTACAATGTAACTATTAGTTATATTGTAGCTAGTTTAGGGTTTATTTTATCGGTAAGTATTTAGTTTTAAATAGGATTCATTTATTTAATTGTAGTCAATTTATTTAGATATATTTAAATTATATTTAAGTTGGGGGGGTTAGACTTAGGTTTAGGGGTTAATAAATTTAATATAGTAGCGGCGACATTGTGGGTGGCAGATTAGGGGTTAATAAATGTAGGTAATTGTTGGCGATGTTAGGGACGGCAGATTAGGGGTTGATAAAATTTAACTAGTGTTTGCGAGGCGGGAGTGCGGCGGTTTAGGGGTTAATAAATTTATTAAAGTGGCGGTGATGTCCGGTCGGCAGATTAGGGGTTAAACATTTTAGTTAAGTGTTTCCGATGTGGGGGGGGGGGGCTCGGTTTAGGGGTTAATAGGTAGTTTATGGGTGTTAGTGAACTTTTTATCACTTTAGTTAAGAGTTTTATGTTCCGGCGTTAGCCCATAAAGCTCTTAACTACTGACTTTTAAATACGGTAGGAGTCTTGATAGGAGAGGGTCTACCGCTCACTTTTTCAGGCGATCATAAAACCGGCGTTAGGCAAATCACATTTAAAAGATAGGATACTCAATTGACGTAAGGGGATTTGCGGTATGCTAAAATCGCCGAAAAAAAAAAAAGTGAGCAGTAGACCCTTTCCTGCCTGACTCTTAATACCAGCGGGCGTTAAAAAGCAGCGAGCAAGCCGTAATCTAGCCGTTAGTTTGTGGGGGAAAAAAAAATATTGTGGAAAATGTGGTTATGTATTAGCTGCATCATTTGTAAAGTAATACTGAAAATGATGAAGTTGACTAAATGACAAAAGTTTAAATGTTATATTATAAACAGGGCAAACAATGTTTAATAATGAATAAATTAGGACATCTCTACTTCTTAGTAATATTTCTCCCTAGGAAATTTTTGAAAATGCAGAGATCTATATCACTGGAAGAACTCACTGGAGAGACTACAGCAATTTTGTTCTGTGTAGAAGTTACCTCGTTAGCTTCACTTTGAACAGCTTTAAAACATTAAACTCAAGATTTAAATGTTACATAAATAAATGAATAGAACAGCAGTGCAATTTACATTCATTCATTATTTAGCTTGCATTTCTTGTAAAAAGCGTGCCTGTCCCATGTGCTCGAGAGACTGTTACCTAAATATATTGCCGCCTGCTAAGTATTACCTAAACCAGCTACAAACTTCATGCAATTCTACTGTAATTAATAGCCCTTCAAGGCAATGTTCTTAGCACATGTATAGTGAGAAGGTTAAAGCAGTGCTTGATAAATGTGTTTAAAAATTAGGAGCCAGGTATATTTTTAGGAGCCAGACCGTTGGATTTGTATATAGACATATGGAGAATAACTCAAAAAGTTAGGAGCCAGGGGTAAAATTCTAGGAGCCAGTGGCTCCCAGGCTCCTGGGTTTGTCCAACCCTGGGTTAAAGGGACATTGTACACTAGAATTTGCTTTACATAAATGTTTTGCAGATTATCCATATATATATACCCCCCATCTGGTGTGTTTTTGTAACAATGTATAGTTTTGCTTACTTTTAAATAACATTGTGCTGATTTTCAGACTCCTAACCATGCCCCAAAGTTTTAGATGTATACTGATGTCTACAAATTACTGTTTGAATGGGTCTTTTAATATGGAGGAGGGGGGTGTCTGCTCTTCTTGCCTTCTCAGCCCTTTCAGTGGGTGTCCCGGCCTAACCTCACAAACCGTGCTAAATTGGGAGCTTCTAAGCAAGTTTTTAAAAGGTTTTATACTATATTTTTAGATTCATCTGTGCATATTCTTCTTTATAGTAGTGTCTATTACATGCAGTTATATGAAAATCGATGTATACTGTCCCTTTAAGCAATAGCACTTACTCCGAATTTCAAACGAGCAATAGATTTTTTGTAATGATAAATTTGAAATTGATTCCATACGCAGGCATCCTCTATCATGTGACAGACATCTCAGCCAATTACAGACTCAGACATATATCCTGTAAACTACGAGGTGTGCATTTGAAAAGATTGTATGCTCTGTAAAAAAATAAAAAAACGGACTTTAAATGTGTCCCTTTATTTTATTATCCTTGATTGTGATCAATTAAACTACTAGGACATCCTGGTAAATATGTTTATCTTATAAGCACAATGTGCAGAATTTTACAAATTCATAATAAAGTTAAATGGACACTGCAGTCAACATTAAAAATGTAATGATTTAGACAGAGCATGTAATACATAAAGAAGAAAAAAGAAACTTTAACGGTTTAAATGCCTTTAAAACGTATTTTGTATGCAAGTCTTTTACAATTCAATAGTGAATACCTGTGTGCTCTATAGGAAAACTGCTTTTCATATACGATAAATTTGTACAATGTCCTTTTAGTGATTCTAGACCTGTGATATACAACAGTCATTATAGTATCTTTAGTGCCTATTGCCAAGGCCCTTCTCTCAAAATAAAGTTTATGTCTCTGTTTCTGCAACCCCCGTTCTCTCATTATGGCTGCTCAGTCTCTCACACACAACTCTCTCACGATACAGCTTCAGCTAATGAGACAGCCTCAGTGCGGTTAGCCTGAAGACTTTACAGATATACAGAGATAAACGCTCATCTATTTTCTCCCAGCAAACACCTGTCCCATCATCATTACTAAACTGGTTCTATGACTAAACTCATAGAAAAGAACACGGCACAAGTTTGTGATTTTAGTCATTGTGACGAAATGGGTGTTAAATTTACTCTCAGTAAAAAATATGGTGTTAACCACATATCTATGCCAAAGTAGCAAGTAACCAGCCAATCAACGCACAGCCTAACCATTAGCAGTCCCTGTAGCCAGACAAGAATAAACAAACACTCTTTATATACCATGACACGTGTATGATGCATTTATTAAAGGGACATACATTTGCAAATGGAAAATGCTGTAATGCGGTAGATCATTACTTTATTGCATTATTGTTTGCCTATACCTGTGTTTAACCCTTTTAAATAAGGTCAGCTCAACTTCAGCCTTGCACTACTGGTCCAGAGCTGAAAACAGCTGCTGATTGGTGGATACGCACATATGCCTCTCTTCATTAGGTCAGTAGATGTGTCCAGCTTTAGATCACTATTGGATTGACTGGGAAGTTAAAGCATAGGCAAACAATAGCGTAATAAGAAAATTATATAATGCATTACAACACTCTCCTTTTTGCAGCATTAAGCTCCTCTAAGGAACACACAATATATAGAAACATAGTTTTTGACAGTAGATTACAACCAAAAAGGCCCATCAAGTCTACCCATATTGCATGTTACTTTTTTCTTAGGATATATATATATATATATATATATATATATATATATATATATATATATATACACACATACACATTCAAAATTAACACATTCAGTTTTATTAGGTAAAATGTTGTTAGATTTGTTTTTGTGCATGAACTTATAGCTAGCTAATGCCTGTGATAATAAATTAATTGCAGTATGCTTAAGTATATAAATACCCCCCACACACATCCACAGTGTCTGGAGGTGTTATTATAGCAGTTACAGCAAAAGGTTTGTTGTTTTCGATAGATGTGACCACACAGCGCACAGAGCCCTGCTAAAGACAGAAATATTACCTCTGTGAGATACATGAATAAACTGTGTGAAACATTCAGAGCTTTTATTTTGTCAGTTTGCAGATTTATGAAGTTTCTGAGCACTCCAACAAAACAGCCCTCGAAAACCCTGCTAAATATGTTTATCAATTCTTCTGTGATCTGGTCACTCAGAAGTCAGATATAAATCAGTATCTGCACAAGTCCAAGCAGCCACTGTGTAGTAAAAAGCTGGGACAGACAGTATTCTAATACATCCCTTGAGAGTGGAAAAGTACAATTTGCAGAGGTAAACTACAGGAAAAGTAGGCAGATGGGTTAAAAACATAGGTAATGTCCCATCTCTTGAGAAGGATATGCCCAGTTATTGGTGACTATGTACAACTGACTTGTTCGCCACTTGCTGGAAGCTGCAATACTTTGCAGGGGATAATTAGGATCAGTAATACTAACAAATTAAATCATGTCATTTTAGCATTTGAACGTCCCTTTAAATAAAGTCAAGAAGTGACTAGAATTGAACAGACTGCAGGGCATTGAGCAACTGTGCTGCAATGAGGAATGCTGGACAATTCTATATTGCTTTATTGTATTTAAAATGAAAAAAAGAAATGTTGAGATGCTATGACTTGAAATCCCTAAGCACTTTATAGAGAGAGCTGAAACCCATTGCAAAGCCGTGCTTGGCATCCTTTAGGGACAGTAAACACCTTGCTATAACTAATCATTTTTGTTATGTTGGTATAGAATAACAACGCAGCCAAGTCTTAGCATTTTTAAAACAAATTAACATCTTTTTTCATGAAATTATTTTTCAATAGCCAAACTCCACCCCGCTATTTGCCTTATTTGGAGGAGCCAATCTGGGCTTTAGCCCAATTACAACAAGTCTAGCCACTGTCAGAAATTTAGTATAAAGTTGGTTGTTTTGCAGTTGTTATCTGATAAATCCAATTAGGAACAGATATGTAGAAGGGTTAGCATTGAGAAGTAAGCAGGGTGTATTCCAAGTTCTGAGAAATAGATATTGCACAATTTCTAGAGCTAAATTACATGGGGGGGGGGGGAGGACAAAATAAATAATGAATGTGTATTGTAAAGTTGGTTCACAATTTATAACTAAACATTTTATATGAAACCATCAACGTGTTTACTGTCCCTTTAAAGAAGAAAGAGCAAAACTATGGTAATCGGAGTAGTGGATAAACAATGAGATGTTAGAGCACCTGGGATAAAATATTAAGGAGTCACTTGTGACTATACTAAATATTTACTGTTCATACCCTGCAAAGTGACCTCTGATGTAAGTGTGGCCGCCAGCCAGGAAATGTAAAATCTTTCAGGAACAGCTTCACCATAAACATTCCAAACGCTGCCTGTCTGCCCGCTGTGTGCGCGGACACCACTGGCACAAAGCACTGGGAACCAGAGACTCAAACCATCCTACTAAGTCATCTCAAAGACTACAATTAGTGATACATCAGGAAAATCTAACTTGCATCTGTTCCCACACCTACATAAAAATATACTAGAACATTCATTTGTAATAGGTTTTCTCTAAAATATTCATATTCCTCATATCACATTGAGCCTGTTTATTTTCTATTAAAGGTTTTCAATTTGTAAAAGATTCTAAATCTTAGTGGGTGTCACAATGTGCACATTTTCTAAACAAATGCTCAAATATTTATAAGGAGCAGTATACAACAATTTTCATTTAAATAAATGCAATAGACACTACTATAAAGAAGAATATGCACAGATACTGATATAAAAATTCTGTGTAAAACCTTTTAAAAACTTACTTAGAAGCTCCCAATTTAACACTGTTAATGAGATTAGCTTGGGACACCCACTGAAAGGGGTTGATAGCAGAACTTCCCCCTTCCCCTGCATATGAAAAGATCCATTATACAAACAGAAGCAGTCTGAAGTCTGTATACATCTAAAACTTTGGGACTTGGTTAGGAGTCTGAAAATCAGCACAATGTTATTTAAAAATAAGCAAAACTATACATTTTTACAAAAACACACCCAGATGAGCTATACTATTGGATCATCTACAAAACATTTATGCAAGCAAGAATCTAGTGTATAATGTCACTTTATAGGCTTTAGAAATCACAGGTGCCAGGGAATAATGGCTCCTAACATTTTTTTATTATTCTGCATACACCTAATTATATATAAAATCATTAATTGACTCCTAAACCGCATAGCTTTTTTTATATTCAGAATGCATTTAATGACAACTATACTAAGTAAGCATCTCTGAAGAAGCGCATGTGACATGCGCAAAACATGTCAGTTAGTTTAAGCTGTCCTTGCTAAACTACTTTACAGAAGAATAAACTCTATTGCACTGGCCATCAATCCGGACTTGTTCTCTCTTTTTCCTTTTGTCTATACTAAGTGACCAGATCGACCAGACTCATCAATAGTTTTTGTTTGCAATAATAAAAAAATAAAAATAAATCATAAAAAACAAGCAGTAATTTGAGGTTAGTTTTCCCTTTTGCCCCCCTCCCCACAACCATTAATTCAAATCAATCTGATTGCACTGTGGTACATCTTTCATTTTATATAATACAATATGGTATCAGCATATTCAGAGAGGGAGTAGAAAAGCAAATAAATATATATATATATATATATATATATATATATATATATATATATATATATATATATATATATATATATATATATATATATATATATATACACACACACACAAACACACACATATGCAATGCATTACTAGGAGCTAGCTGCTGATTGGTGGCTGCGCTTACTGTATATTCCTCTTGCTATTGGCTCACCCAATGTGTTCAGCTAGCTCCCAAGTAGGGCACTGCTTCTCCTTAGAAAAGGGACACCAAGAAAATTAAGAAAGTTTTATAATAGAAATAGACTGGAAAGTTGTTTCACATTATTGGGGTTTCACGTCCCTTTAAGGAACATCTCCTACTTTTGTGTAAAACCTGTACTTTGTCCCACGTTCCCTAGAAAGGCCAAAAAGAAAAATATGTAACCTAGGTTTTCAATAATGCTGCAAATTTCTTAAACTACCTATTTGATTTGCAGCATTTGCATGTTAAAAGATTTGCTTTTTGGCCTCTCTAGAGATTGTGGGACAACACACAATTTTACACAAAGGAAGAGGTGTCCAAGGTGCTTTTAATACCTGAATGGTTTAACCCTGTTGTGTAAAATACAACATCAAGTATGAGACATCAGCCTAAATACTGTACTTTGCCTTATAGTTTCAAATTTTCTACCTAACTATTCTAGCTTGTAACCTTCATCAGCCTAATAGATCAGTAGAACTAATCATTCCATGTAAATAAAAGGAGTGCATTTAAAGTATTATTAGAGCGACTTTGTTTTTTTAAACTGGATATTTTTGCCATAAAGAAAACCACTTTTAGTCTTAATGATGTTGGAGGTGTGTCCCTGTCTACCAATAGTTTTGAATATTATCAGAAAGTGAGCAATCTGTCTCTATGGAATAGTTGTGCAAAATACATTTAGTTAGCTTCTATACTAACCTTTCTCTGCAAATACATATAAACATATACATAATCGTTTACTAGTCAAAGGCGAAAAATTACTAGGACACTAAATGTTAAAGAAAGAAGTCCACCCACCAGGGTGCAGGAAAAGTTATTCACAGTCTGATAACAGGGCTGTGACCCCGAAAAATAAGTGAAAGATAAACTTATTTGGTTCAGATGGTGTCAAGCGTGTGTGGCGGCAACCAGGTGAGGAGTACAAAGACAAGTGTGTCTTGCCTACAGTCAAGCATGGTGGTGGGAGTGTCATAGTCTGGGCCTGCATAAGTGCTGCTGGCACTGGGGAGCTACAGTTCATTGAGGGAACCATGAATGCCAACATGTACTGTGACATGCTGAAGCAGAGCATGATCCCCCTCCCTTCAGAGACTGGGCCACAGGACAGTATTCCAACATGATAACGACCCCCAAACACACCTCGAAGACGACCACTGCCTTGCAAAAGAAGCTGAGGTTAAATGTGATGGACTGGCCAAGCATGTCTCCAGACCTAAACCCTATTGAGCATCTGTGGGGCATCCTCAAATGGAAGGCGAGGGAGCGCAAGGTCTCTAACATCCACCATGTTGTCATGGAGGAGTGGAAGAGGACTCCAGTGGCAACCTGTGAAGCTCTGGTGAACTCCATGCCCAAGAGGGTTTAAGCAGTGCTGGAAAATAATGGTGGCCACACAAAATATTGACACTTTGCGCCCAATTTGGACATTGGATAAAGTGAGGTGTGTACTCACTTTTGTTGCCAACGGTTTGGACATTAATGGCTGTGTGTTGAGTTATTTTGAGGGGACAACAAATGTACACTGTTATACAGACTGTACAGTCAGTACTTTACATTGTAGCAAAGTGTCATTTCTTCAGTGTTGTCACATGAAAAGATATAATAAAATATTTATAAAAATGTGAGGGGTGTACTCACTTTTGTGATTTTATATATATATATATATTTTTTATTATTTTATATACACATTAAAAAAAATACATTGTGCATCTGTGTTTATTTTACAGCATCTAAACAATTAGGCTCCTCCTAAAATCAAACAGGATCCATCTGATAAAAACCAAGTAGTGTAGTGTAATCTTTATCACTAGCAAGAAATAAGATAATTCCTTTCAACATTTTCATCACATTGTCCTAATCATATCAGATCCATTTCAAGTGACATTTTGCTCATTTAAGTGGCACTATGCTCTACTGAGGCAGATTCTCAAAAGATAAAGAGATCAAAAAACATTTTACAAAAGAAGAAATTTGGTTGTATAAAATGACATCCTCTATCACTAAAGTTTAATGTTACATTTACTGTTCCTTTAGCAACTTTGTAGGGGTTAAGCAATTATAAAATGCTCTAACAAATGAGCACTTTTATGTCCCTTTAAGTCAGGTACAGATACAGGTAGCCCTCAGTTTACGCCGGGGTTAGGTTCCAGAAGGAATAGTTGTAAATAGAAACCGTTGTAAATTGAAACCCAGTTTATAATGTAAGTCAATGCGAAGTGAGGGAGATAGGTTCCAGGCCCCTCTCAAAATTGTCATAAGTAACACCTATTACATTTATTTTTAAAGCTTTGAAATGAAGACTTTAAATGCTAAACAGCATCATAAACCTAATAAAATAATCATACAACACAGAATATATAATTAAACTAAGTTAAATGAACAAAAACATTTACTAAACAGCATTATAAACCTAATAAAATAATCACACAGCACAGACTTCACTTGCATTTTTCTGCAAACAGTTCTTTCTATGCATTCCAATCTGGACTGATTTATAAACAGGAAGATCTTGTTCCATTGAAATCTGCTCGATAGCTCAGGTCTGGTTAAACTGATTTTTTTCAGCTTGCTTGGCTTTGCTGCAACACAAGCAGACAGCTCCACCTATTGGCTATTTTAATAAATGCACTGCTTCTCAATGCTTTTCAATAGCAGTAACATGACTGGAAAAAAAGGTTGTTATTCTGAAACGATGTAAATTGAACCGTTGTAAAACGAGGGCCACCTGTATATTAGGGTTAGCAATGAAAAGTCTGCAATGTGCGTTTTCATTTAAAATAAGTGAATTGGAAAACGTTTTGATGTTTCTATTCTTTTTTTATTTCTTGTATCTCAATTGTGAAATTCTAAATTCCCTTTAAAGGGACAGTCAAGTCAAAATTAAATTTACATGATTAAGAGCATATAATTTTAAACAACTTTCCCTTCCATTATCTAAATGTGCACAATCTTTTTATTTGCACACTTTCTGAGGCGCTAGCTCCTACTGAGCATGTGCAAGACTCACAGGATATACGTATATGAATTTTGTGATTGTCTGTTGACTGTCACATGATGTGTTAGGGCGGAAAATGTAAAAAAAAAAACCTACTAATTATTTAAAATTCAAACTAATTGCTTTTGCATTGCATTTTTATTATGCATTTATTATGCTTTTTTACTGCTTTTAGTGACCCTTGCACTCTAAACCTAATATGCCAGAGGTGGCTGCAACAAAAAGGGGTGAGGTTTATCATTCTCCAGATGGATAATGCTCCCAGGCAGAAACCTGTCCTCCTGGAATTGCAGATAAATCTGGGGTGATTTTAATCCACTGCCTCTGGGGTGTTGGAGAGGTTGGAAGCAGCAATAATAAAGTTGCAAGAAAATGCCACAAACTGATTAACTCCAAATATTGAATTCTAACAAGAATATTTTAGAGACTAAATCTAACATTTTTGAGTAATCTTATTTTTGCAGCTGACTAGGGAATACAATGTGACAGCTCCAGGACAAAAAAAAACCTGAAACTCATTATAGCTTAACCAATGTGTGCTGTGCTCTCTAAAAATAGCGCTCACTAACGTATGCAGCTGGCTGCCAGATATATGAATGAAAATATTAACGATTTAATGCAAATATAAAAGTGTATTTTCAGCATAAAAATATGCACATTCGAGATTCGTAAGCAAAGCTTGGCAGAGCTATAGTAAACATTGGAACCAGCAGAAAATTAAGTCGTCAGCTAAATTTTTACAGCAAGGCAACCTTTATTTTTTTACTCTATTTAAGTATTTTATTTATGTGTCTATCTATTAGATATAGATATTGGTAGAATATTGTTTAGAAGAAGAAAAAAAAGAGCCTAGGTTGAAATTTCAGAAACCATGGTTCAGTGGCTCTCTGGATCTGTCCAGTTCTGCCCTTTAAATAGTTTTTTTGTTTTGATGGTGACTTTCTTTTTAGATAACATTTAGACAATAGTTTACAAGCAAATTCCATAAGTTATAACTCAGAGAAAGAACATTTCCCAATGAATCAAGTATCAAACAATTAAAGGGATACGAAACCCCCAAATAATCTCTCATGATTCAGATAGAGCATGCAATTTTCTAATTTACTGCTATGTCTTCAATGTTCTACATTCTTTAGGTATACATTGATAAAAAGTAGGGACATAAGCTTAGGAGCCGGCCCATTTCTGGATCATTATATGGCAGCAGTTTTGCAAGAGCACTAGATTGCAGCACTATTTCCTGTTATGTTCTGCTCCTGATGCTACCTAGGCATCTCTTCAACAAAGAATATCGTGGGAACAAAGCAAATTTAATAATATAAGTAAATTGGAAACTTTTTTTTTAAAAAAAAAATGAATTTTTGGGTTTCATTTCCCTTTAATAATCCCAATTTGATGGCATAAAAGATTGGTAAAACAACTGGCACATTGCAATAATATATCAATATTTCCTTGATGACAAACATATTGACACCTTTATTTTAGTAACCCTCTATTCACCTGTACAGGGAGAGATACTGGCCCTTGTAACAAAAGATAGGGGGAAATGCACCAATATCTTGTCACACCAAACGTGTGCAGTAAAAAGCAAGACCCGGGGGGCTGCCATACCTGTTATTCTTGACATTTGGCTTCCATATGTTTTCCTTTGGTGATGCTCAATCATCAGTGACAGCCAAAGTGACAGCACAGGGCTGGGAATGAACCAGAATAACCCTGATGCTCAGCCAAAGCAAACATATTTGGTTTCAAATGAGGCTAATGGTTTTTATTGTCTAATAAATTGACAGTAAAAGTTATTGCATTCAAACCTCATTAAAGGGGCATAATGTATTTTATTATTTCCCTGTTGTTTGCATGTAACTGAGTATTTAACCCTGCAAAGCGCAGGAGCAACAATGATCTACTGGAACCTGATAGAATACATCTGGTGAGCCAATGATTGACATATGTGTGTAGCCACCAAATCCCCAGCTTGCTCCCAAGTATTGCATTACTGTAGCCTACCTGTGTATGCTCTTTAACAAAGGATATC
>NC_069506.1:327650840-327698340 GCF_027579735.1 Bombina bombina | reverse complement strand
TGCTTAGCCTGGGGTTTTATCTTCCATCAGTGCTCCCTATACCGTGACCTTGTTATTGTCCCTGCACTCCGGAGCTGTCACTTACCGGAGCACGGGTAGTTCTCATACTCTACTCTCTCGGTCTTGATGATGGTGAGCGTGGGTTTAATGTCCAGCGCAGCTTTCATGCTGACCGGTGAGTTTGCAGCAGTCCCGGACTAGAATGGGACCCTCAATGCCCCGTGTGAGCTCCAGACAATAGGGGAATCCCTCCTCGGTCTCGTCCCTTCCTGGGGTTCTCTCCTCCGCTGCCTCCCTGCCTGGCTTTTGTTGTAGCACTAATGTGAGCCTCTGCCTCTGAGAGGAGCTGGGAGGGGGGCCCAGCAGTGACAGCAGCCAGGGGGCTGACTTAGTGCGAGCCAATCAGCATCCGCCTGACTCCCTCATCACTGAGTGCTCAGCATAGCTCCCCACCCCATCCCGGCTGCTCGTGCTCGATAGCCCCCTCCCAATCTAATAACCGGCGGCTGCTCGTGCTCGATAGCCCCTCCCAATCTAATAACCGGCGGCAGCTCCCCATCCCATAGCCGAATTCTCAGCATAGCTACCCATCCCATAACCCCCCGTCTAACATACAACCCCCCCATCCCATAACCGTCTGTCTAACATACAACAACCCCCCCTCCCCATCCAATAACCGTCTGTCTAACTTACATCAACCCCCCCTACCCATCCCATAACCGTCTGTCTAACTTACATCAACCCCCCCTACCCATCCCATAACCGTCTGTCTAACATACAACCTCCCCATCCCATAACCGTCTGTCTAACATACAACAACCCCCCCCTCCCCATCCAATAACCGTCTGTCTAACATACAACCCCCCCATCCCATAACCGTCTGTCTAACATACAACAACCCCCCCTCCCCATCCAATAACCGTCTGTCTAACTTACATCAACCCCCCCTACCCATCCCATAACCGTCTGTCTAACATACAACCTCCCCATCCCATAACCGTCTCTCTAACATACAACAACCCCCCCCCTCCCCATCCCATAACTGTCTGTCTAACATACAATCCCCCCTCCCCATCCCATAACCGTCTGTCTAACATACAACAACCCCCCCTCCCCATCCAATAACCGTCTGTCTAACTTACATCAACCCCCCCTACCCATCCCATAACCGTCTGTCTAACATACAACCTCCCCATCCCATAACCGTCTGTCTAACATACAACAACCCCCCCCTCCCCATCCAATAACCGTCTGTCTAACATACAACCCCCCCATCCCATAACCGTCTGTCTAACATACAACAACCCCCCCTCCCCATCCAATAACCGTCTGTCTAACTTACATCAACCCCCCTACCCATCCCATAACCGTCTGTCTAACATACAACCTCCCCATCCCATAACCGTCTCTCTAACATACAACAACCCCCCCCCTCCCCATCCCATAACTGTCTGTCTAACATACAACCCCCCCATCCCATAACCGTCTGTCTAACATACAACAACCCCCCCTCCCCATCCAATAACCGTCTGTCTAACTTACATCAACCCCCCCTACCCATCCCATAACCGTCTGTCTAACATACAACCTCCCCATCCCATAACCGTCTCTCTAACATACAACAACCCCCCCCCTCCCCATCCCATAACTGTCTGTCTAACATACAATCCCCCCTCCCCATCCCATAACCGTCTGTCTAACATACAACCCCCCCTCCCTATCCCATAACCATCTGTCTAACATACAACTCCCCATCCCATAACCGTCTGTCTAACATACAACCTCCCCATCCCATAACCGTCTCTCTAACATACAACAACCCCCCCCTCCCCATCCCATAACTGTCTGTCTAACATACAACCCCCCCTACCCATCCCATAACCGTCTGTCTAACATACAACCTCCCCATCCCATAACCGTCTCTCTAACATACAACAACCCCCCCCCCTCCCCATCCCATAACTGTCTGTCTAACATACAACCCCCCTCCCCATCCCATAACCGTCTGTCTAACATACAACTCCCCATCCCATAACCTTCTGTCTAACATACAACCCCCCCTCCCCATCCCATAACTGTCTGTCTAACATACAACCCCCCCTCCCTATCCCATAACCATCTGTCTAACATACAACTCCCCATCCCATAACCTTCTGTCTAACATACAACCCCCCCTCCCCATCCCATAGCCGAATTCTCAGCATAGCTACCCATCCCATAACCGTCTGTCTAACATACAACCCCCCTCGCCATCCCATAACCGTCTGTCTAACATACAACCCCCCCTCCCCATCCCATAACCGTCTGTCTAACATACAACCCCCCCTCCCCATGCCATAACCGTCTGTCTAGCATACAACCCCCCTCCCCATCCCATAATTGCCTGTTCAACGTTACCCCCCTCATCATCCCATAACCGTATGCTCAACATAGCCCCCTCCCCATCCCATAACTGTCTGTTCAACGTAACCCCCCTCATCATCCTATAACCGTATGCTCAACATAACCCCCCTCCCCATCCCATAATCGTCTGTTCAACATAGCCCCCCTCCCCATTCCATAACCGTCTGTCCAACATAACCCCTCTTTCCGGGCCCCATCCCATAACCGTATGCTCAACATAGCCCCCTTCTCCATCCAATAACAGTTTGCTGCTCTACATAGCCCCTTCCCATAACCGTCTGTCCAACATAGCCCCTGTCCCCATCCCATAACCTGCTCTTCAACATAGCACCCATCCCATAACCGGCTCTTTAACACAGCGCCCCCTCCCCATTCCATAACCGTCTGTTCAACATAGCCCCCATCCCAAAACCGGCTGCTGCTCAACATAGCCCCCCTCCTCATCCCATAACTGTCTGTTCAACAAAACCCCCATTCCATAACAGTCTGTCCAACATAGCCCCCACCCCACAACCATCTGTTCAAAATTGCCCCCCCATCCCAAAACTGGCTGCTGCTCAACATAGCCCCCATCCCATAACCATCTGTCCAAAATACCCCCCTCCACATTCTATAACCGTCTGTTAGGCATACACCCCTCCTCCCCATCCCATAACCGTCTGTGCAACGTAAACCCCCCCCTCATCATTCCATAACTGTATGCTCAACATAGCCCCCCTCCCCATCCCATAATCGTCTGTTCAACATAGCCCCCCATCCCAAAACTGGCTGCTGCACTTCATAGTCCCCATCCCATAACCGTCTGTTCAACATAACCCCCTCCCCATCCCATAACCGTATGCTCAGCATAGCCTCCATCCCATAACCGTATGCTCAGCATAGCCTCCATCCCATAACCGTCTGCTGATCTACATAGCCCCCATTCCATAACAGTCTATCCAATATAGTCCCCATCTCATAACCTCTTCAACATTGCCCCCATCCCATAACCGGCTCTTTAACACAGCCCCCCCTCCCCATTCCATAACCGATTATTCAACATAGCCACCCATTCCATAACTGTGTCCAACATAGCCCCCTATCCCATAACCGTCTGTCCAACATAGCCCCATCCCATAACTGTCTGTTCAACATAGCCCCCATCCCAAAACCGGCTTCTGCTCAACATAGCCCCCCTCCTCACCCCATAACTGGCTGTTCAACACAACCCCATACCCGTCTGTCCAACATAGCCCCCATTCCATAACCATCTGTTCAATATTGTCCCCCATTCCATAACTGTCTGTCCAACATAGCCCCCCATCCCATAACCGTCTATCCAACATAGTCCCCATCACATATCCGTTTGTTCAGCATAGCCCCCATCCCAAAATCGGCTGCTGCTCAACATAGCCCTCCTCCTCATCCCATAACTGTCTGTTCAAAACAACCCCCATTCCATAAACCGTCTGTCCAACATAGCCCCCGTCCCATAACCATCTGTTCAACATTGTCCCCCATCCCAAAACTAGTGATGTTGCGAATTGTTCGCCGGCGAATAGTTTCCGGCGAACATAGCTTGTTCGCGTTAGCCGCAGCGGGCGAACATATGCGATGTTCGATCCGCCCGCTATTAGTCATCATTGAGTAAACTTTGACCCTGTATCTCACAGTCTGCAGACACATTCCAGCCAATCAGCAGCAGACACTCCCTCCCAGACCCTCCCAGCTCCTGGACAGCAGCCATTTTAGATTCATTCGGAAGCTGCATTGTTAGTGAGAGGAGGGACAGTGTAGCTGCTGCTGATTTAGTAGGGAAATCTATAGCTAGGCTAGTGTATTCAGTGTCCACTACAGTCCTGAAGGACTCATCTGATCTCTGCTGTAAGGACAGCACCCCAAAAAGCCCTTTTTAGGGCTGCTTTTTTTTTCTTCTTCTGTGTAATCTAATTGCAGTTGCCTGCCTGTCAGCGTGTGTTCAACATTGTCCCCCATCCCAAAACTAGTGATGTTGCGAATTGTTCGCCGGCGAATAGTTTCTGGCGAACATAGCTTGTTCGCGTTAGCCGCAGCGGGCGAACATATGCGATGTTCGATCCGCCCGCTATTAGTCATCATTGAGTAAACTTTGACCCTGTATCTCACAGTCTGCAGACACATTCCAGCCAATCAGCAGCAGACACTCCCTCCCAGACCCTCCCAGCTCCTGGACAGCAGCCATTTTAGATTCATTCGGAAGCTGCATTGTTAGTGAGAGGAGGGACAGTGTAGCTGCTGCTGATTTAGTAGGGAAATCTATAGCTAGGCTAGTGTATTCAGTGTCCACTACAGTCCTGAAGGACTCATCTGATCTCTGCTGTAAGGACAGCACCCCAAAAAGCCCTTTTTAGGGCTGCTTTTTTTTTCTTCTTCTGTGTAATCTAATTGCAGTTGCCTGCCTGTCAGCGTGTGTCTCAGGCTCACAGCGTATACTGTGCCCACTTGCCCAGTGCCACCACTCATATCTGGTGTAACAGTAGTGTAAATAATTAAAAAAAAAAAAAACTTTTTTGACTGTGAAACATCAGTCTGCTAGTGTAATCTAATTGCAGTTGCCTGCCTGCTAGCGTGTGTGCCAGGCCCACTTGCCCAGTGCCACCACTCATATCTGGTGTAACAGTAGTGTAAATAATTTAAAAAAAACAAAAAAACTTTTTGACTGTAAAACATCAGTCTGCTAGTGTAATCTAATTGCAGTTGCCTGCCTGCCTGCCAGCGTGTGTGTGTGCCAGCAGGCCCACTTGCCCAGTGCCACCACTCATATCTGGTGTAACAGTAGTGTAAATAATTAAAAAAAAAAAACTTTTTTGACTGTGAAACATCAGTATGCTAGTGTAATCTAATTGCAGTTGCCTGCCTGCCAGCGTGTGTGCCAGGCTCACAGCGTATACTGTGCCCACTTGCACCACTCATATCTGGTGTAACAGTAGTGTAAATAATTTAAAAAAAAAAAACTTTTTTGACTGTGAAACATCACTCTGCTAGTGTAATCTAATTGCAGTTGCCTGCCTGCTAGCGTGTGCCAGGCCCACTTGCCCAGTGCCACCACTCATATCTGGTGTAACAGTAGTGTAAATAATTAAAAAAAAAACTTTTTTGACTGTGAAACATCAGTCTGCTAGTGTAATCTAATTGCAGTTGCCTGCCTGCTAGCATGTGTGCTAGCCAGGCCCACTTGACCAGTGCCACCACTCATATCTGGTGTAACAGTAGTGTAAATAATTCACAGTCAAATTTTTTTTTATTTTTTTTTAAACATCAGTCTTCTAGTCTAATCTAATTGCAGTTGCCTGCCAGCGTGTGTGCCAGGCCCACTTGCCCAGTGCCACCACTCTTATCTGGTGTAACAGTAGTGTAAAGAATTAAAAAAAAAAACTGTTTTGACTGTGAAGCATCAGTCTGCTTGTGTAATCTAATTGCAGTTGCCTGCCAGCGTGTGTGCCAGGCCCACTTGCCCAGTGCCACCACTCTTATCTGGTGTAACAGTAGTGTAAAGAATTAAAAAAAAAACTGTTTTGACTGTGAAGCATCAGTCTGCTTGTGTAATCTAATTGCAGTTGCCTGCCTGCCAGCGTGTGTGCCAGGCTCACAGCGTATACTGTGCCCACTTGCCCAGTGCCACCACTCATATCTGGTGTAACAGTAGTGTAAATTTAAAAATTTTTTTTGACTGTGAGACATCAGTCTGCTTGTGTAATCTAATTGCAGTTGCCTGCCAGCGTGTGTGCCAGACTCACAGCGTATACTGTGCCCACTTGCCCAGTGCCACCACTCATATCTTGTTTAATAGTAGTGTAAGTGTACATTTAAAAAAATAAAAACTTATTGTACTGTGAAACATCAGTCTGCTTTTTTGTGTCAGGCTCACAGCATATACTGTGCCCACTTGCCCAGTGCCACCACTCATATCTTGTTTAATAGTAGTGTAAGTGTACATTTAAAAAAATAAAAACTTTTTGGACTGTGAAACATCAGTCTGCTTTTTTGTGTCAGGCTCACAGCGTATACTGTGCCCACTTGCCCAGTGCCACCACTCATATCTTGTTTAATAGTAGTGTAAGTATACATTTAAAAAAAAATGACAGGCAGAGGCAGGCCACCCCCCCGTCATGATCGTGGTGCTGTGATTCCCTTTGGCCATAGAATAATGCCCAGTGTTCAGAGGCCACGTACCATGAACTCGAAAAGTTCTGAGGAGGACATAGTTGACTTTTTAACACAGGACACCCAATCTTCTATAGCTTCCGCTCCGAACCTTGACGCACCATCCTCCAGCTTATCTTCGGCACCTCTCAAGTTACCACTTGCCCGCCTGCCGCCACAACCAACACTAGCACCACAGCCGCTTCACTTGATGTGTCAGAGGAGTTATTTACACATCAGTTGGAAGAAATGAGTGATGCACAACCATCATTGAAAGAGGATGTAGATAACAGTGATATGTCTCAGTCAGGCAGCATTACAGACATGGACGTACGGTGTGATGATGATGTTGTACCCGCTGCTGCTTCCTTTGTTGATTTGTCAGATACAAATGAAGCGGTTGATGATGACGATGCGTCCGTGGATGTCACGTGGGTGCCCGCTAGAAGAGAAAAAGAACAGGGGGAAAGTTCAGATGGGGAGACAGAGAGGAGGAGGAGGAGACGAGTTGGAAGCAGGGGTAGGTCGTCGCAAGGAGCTAGTGGCACAGTCAGACAGCATGCATCGGCACCCGGGGTCAGCCAGACAGCACGCCAATCAACGCATGCTGTTGCCACCACCAGAATGCCGTCATCGCAGAGCTCAGCAGTGTGGCATTTTTTGTGTGTGTCTGCCTCTGACAACAGCGATGCCATTTGCAACCTGTGCCAATAGAAACTGAGTCGTGGGAAGTGCAACACCCACCTAGGCACAACTGCTTTGCAAAGGCACATGATCGCACATCACAAACGCCTGTGGGATCAACACATGAGTAGAAGCAGCACACAAACTCAAAGCCGCCATCCTCCTCCTGGTCCAGCATCTTTAGCCACGTCAACCACTGCTGTCCTCCTTGCCCCCTCTCAACCATCCGCCACCCGTCTCTCTTCCGGAGCAGCTCCTGCTCATCTGCCCACAGTCAGGTATCTGTCAAGGACATGTTTGAGCGTAAGAAGCCAATGTCACAAAGTCACCTCCTTGCCCGGCGTCTGACAGCTGGCTTGTCTGAACTCTTAGCCCGCCAGCTTTTACCATACAAGCTGGTGGAGTCTGAGGCGTTCAAAAAATTTGTAGCTATTGGGACACCGCAGTGGAAGGTACCGGCCGAAATTTCTTTGCACAAATGGCAATCCTTAACCTGTACTCGATTGTGCGAAAGGAAGTAATGGCATGTCTGGCACACAGTGTTGGGGCAAGGGTCCATATGACCACTGATAGCTGGTCTGCAAAGCATGGTCAGGGCAGGTATATCACCTACACTGCGATTTGGGTAAACCTGCTGACGGCTGCCAAGCATGGAATGCGTGGCTCTGCAGAGGAGGAGTTGGTGACACCGCCACGACTTGCAGGCAGGCCTGCTGCCACCTCCTCTACTCCTCCTACTCCATCCTCTTCCATAACCTCCTCGGCTGAGTCCTCTTCTGGTGCTGCGTCTTGCTCCACATCAACAGCACCCCCCCAGCTCCGCAGGTACTATTCCACATCCCTGATACGGCAGTGTCACGCCATCTTTGGGTTGACTTGCCTGAAAGCAGAGAGTCACACCGGACCAGCACTCCTGTCTGCCCTGAACGCACAGGTGGATCAGTGGCTGACTCCGCACCAACTGGAGATCGGCAAAGTGGTTTCTGACAACAAAAGTAATTTGGTGGCGGCATTGAAATTGGGCAAGTTGACACATGTGCCGTGCATGGCACATGTGTGTAATCTGATCGTACAACGCTTTGTGCATAAGTACCCAGGCTTACTGGATGTCCTGAAGCAGGCCAGAAAGGCGTGTGGCCACTTGAGGCGTTCCTACATGGCCATGGCGCACTTTTCCGCTATCCAACGGTGAAACAACATGCCAGTGAGGCGCTTGATTTGCGACAACCCGACACGTTGGAATTCAACACTCCTAATGTTCGACCGCCTGCTCCAACAAGAAAAAGCCGTTAACGAGTATTTGTATGACCGGGGTGCTAGGACAGCCTCTGCGGAGCTGGGAATTTTTTTTGCCACATTACTGGGCGCTCATGCGCAATGCCTGTAGGCTCATGCGTCCTTTTGAGGAGGTGACAAACCTAGTCAGTCGCACCGAAGGTACCATCAGCGACATCATACCATTTTTTTTCTTCCTGGAGCGTGCCCTGCGAAGAGTGCTGGATCAGGCCATAGATGAGCGTGAAGAGGAAGAGTTGTGGTCACCATCACCACCAGAAACAGCCTTATCAGCATCGCTTGCTGGACCAGCGGCAGCACTGGAAGAGGATTGTGAGGAAGAGGAATCAGAGGAGGAATGTGGCTTTGAGGAGGAGGAAGACCAACCACAACAGGCATCCCAGGGTGCTTGTTGTCACCTATCTGGTACCCATGGTGTTGTACGTGGCTGGGGGGAAGAAGATACCTTCAGTGACATCACTGAGGGCAAGGAACGGGACATGAGTAGCTCGGCATCCAACCTTGTGCAAATGGGGTCTTTCATGCTGTCGTGCCTGTTGAGGGACCCTCATATAAAAAAGCTGAAGGAGAACGACCTGTACTGGGTGTCCACGCTACTAGACCCCCAGTATAAGCATAAAGTGCCAGAAATGTTACCAAATTACCACAAGTCGGAAAGGATGCAGCATTTCCAAAATAAATTAAAAAGTATGCTTTACACAGCGTATAAGGGTGATGTCACAGCACAACGTGAATCTAACAGGGGAAGAGCTGAAAGTAATCCTCCGACTCGCACGACCACGCCGGCAAGGACAGGACGCTTTACAGACGTGTTGTTGATGGAGGACATGCAGAGCTTTTTAACTCCTATGCCTCGCCACAGCCCTTCGGGGTCCACCTTCAGAGAACGACTCGACCGACAGGTAGCAGACTACCTCGCCTTACCTGCAGATCTCGACACTCTAAGAGGAGCGATGAACCCCTTGACTACTGGGTGTGCAGGCTTGACCTGTGGCCTGAGCTATCCCAATTTGCAATAGAACTTCTGACCTGCCCCGCTTCAAGTGTCCTGTCAGAAAGGACCTTCAGTGCAGCAGGAGGTATTGTCACTGAGAAGAGAAGTCGCCTAGGTCAAAAAAGTCTAGATTACCTCACCTTTATTAAGATGAATGAGGGATGGATCCCGAAGGGACTGACATTGGGCGATACATTCGAGTAAAAAAGGCCTGATGAGATGAGCTGCCTTGGGCTAAAAATGGTCCACACGCTGCTGTATTTTATCTTCAAATGCCGGATGACTTGCGTGACTTATCCGCCACCAACTAGGGTTCAAGCCGCAATGTTTTAGGGCACTTTCTGCCTGGGAAACAAACATCAATTTTTCTGGCTGCTGCTACAGCAGCGGACGCAACAATACCTAATTTTTCAGGCATGTGTACATGCCAAATTTTTCTGGCCTCTGGTGCTGCACTGTGGCTTCAAAAACAAAACCAAAAAAAGATACTTGACAGGGATTAAACTGATAGGAATAGTACTACTTCCATCTCCCCGTTCCTAAAATCCATGCCATATACACATCCCCTGATAGGGGACACCGCAGTGGAAGGTACCCAGCCGAAATTTCTTTGCACAAAAGGCAATCCCCAACATGTACTCGATTGTGCAAAAGAAAGTAACCTTACCATGGGTCACAGACCGCACGTCTTGTAATTCTCTGTCTGGGAAATTATCTATCTATCAAATCTATCTATCGTATTTATCAAATGTATATTGCATCTATTGATCTATCTATCTAATCTATGTTTCTATCTATCAAATCTATCTCGTGGCCGGACTGTTTTGTGTCCGTCGGCCAAATGTCCATCGGCTAAAAGTCAGGCCACGATTGCACGCGCAGTGCCCCAAATTTGAAGTAGGAGGACCGACCAAGCATCTTTTTCCATCTCCCGGTTCCTAAAATCCATGCCATATACACGTCCCCTGATAGGGGGCATAACAGGGATTAAACTGATCAGAATAGTACTACTTAACAAACCACTCATATCTGGTGGCACAGTAGATTGCACGCGCAGTGCCCCAAATTTGAAGTAGGAGGACTGACCAAGCATCTTTTTCCATCTCCCGGTTCCTAAAATCCATGCCATATACACGTCCCCTGGCGCCGCAACTGCCTCTGGGAACCTTACCATGGGTCCCAGACCGCACGTCTTGCAATTATCTGTCTGGGAAATTATCTATCTATCAAATCTATCTATTTATCTATCAAATCTATCTATCGTATCTATCAAATGTATATTGCATCTATAGATCTATCTATCTAATCTATGTATCTATCTATCAAATCTATCTATTGTGGCCGGACTGTTTTGTGACAGCCACTTGTGTTTCGGCCAAATGTCCGTCGACTAAAAGTCCGGCCACGATTGCACGCGCAGTGCCCCAAATTTGAAGTAGGAGGACCGACCAAGCATCTTTTTCCATCTCCCGGTTCCTAAAATCCATGCCATATACATGTCCCCTGATAGGGAGTGTAACAGGGATTAAACTGATCAGAATAGTACTACTTAACACACCACTCATATCTGGTGGCACAGTAGATTGCACGGGCAGTGCCCCAAATTTGAAGTAGGAGGACCGACCAAGCATCTTTTTCTATCTCCCGGTTCCTAAAATCCATGCCATATACATGTTCCCTGGCGCCGCAACTGCCTCTGGGAACCTTACCATGGGTCCCAGACCGCACGTCTTGTAATTCTCTGTCTGGGAAATTATCTATCTATCAAATCTATCTATCGTATCTATCAAAAGTATATTGCATCTATTGATCTATCTATCTAATCTATGTATCTATCTATCAAATCTATCTATCTCGTGGTTGTGCAAATGGACTGTTTGCGGTGCGTTAAACGGGGAGTTTGGTCTGTCACTGTGAAGCGGGCGTAACCTTTACACTACCTGATCGATACAACATCATACCTGATGTTTTAAAGCACGTTATTCCAAACAATTTAGGAATGTTAGGTGATTTATGCCCTTTATGGATTAAAACCAGACTCTGCATCAACTATGTAATTTTCCGTGGGAGTTTCGCCATGGATCCCCCTCCGGCATGCCACAGTCCAGGTGTTAGTCCCCTTGAAACAACTTTTCCATCACTATTGTGGCCAGAAAGAGTCCCTGAGGATTTTAAAATTCGCCTGCCTATTGAAGTCAATGGCGGTTTGCCCGTTTGAACAGTTGCGGATGTTTGTGTTCGCTGTTCGCGAACGGAAAATTTTCAGTTTGCGACATCACTACCCAAAACAGGCTACTGCTCAACATAGCCCCCATCCCGTAACTGGCTGTTCAACATACACCCCCTCCCCATAACAACCGGGTGTGGCTCAGCATATACCCCGTAACTGGCTCCTGCTCAAAATAGGCCCTCTCCCTATCCCATAACCGTCTGTTCAACATAGCGACCCATCCGAAAACCGGCTGTTCAACATAGTCCCCATCCCATAACGGTTGTTCAACATAGCCCACATCCCATAACCGGCTGTTCAACATAGCCTCCCATTCCATAATCGGCTGTTTAACATACATCCCATCCCCATAACATCTGGGTGCTGCTCAGCATATACCCCATATTCCCCCTCCCATAACCAGCTGCTCAAGAGTGTACTTCTCATCTCATAGCCATCTGCTCAACATACTCCCCATATCCCATCCTATAGCCGTCTGGGCAACATATCCCCCATAACCGACTGCTCAACATACCCCCCCACACTCCATCCCATAACTGACTGCTCAACATACCCCCCCCACACTCCATCCCATAACTGACTACTCAACATACCCCCCACACACACACCCCATCCTATAACTGACTTCTCAACATATTTCCCCCTTTTATAACTGGCTGCTCAACATAGCACCACTTACCATCCCATAACTGTACCCCTCCACCTCCTAGAAACAATTTTACATGTTCAACATAGCTCCCCACCCCATAACCGGCTACTTAAAATAGTACCTCTCTCCATACTATACCTGCTCACCATAGTACCCTTCCCCATCCCAACACAAACTGCTCAACAGAATCCCCCACACAACACTAACAGAGATCCCTAACACCACCTCAGTACTATATGTTCAAGCACAGACATCCGCAATATTGAAAGCTGAAAATCATTCCCAGAACTGCCTAATCTACAGAGATAATAAACCCACTGCTAAAAAACAAACAAACCCCAGCTCTGCCTTCTGCATCTCAAGCCCATAAACCAAACTTCCTAAACCAATCCCAACATTTCAACCTGACTTTTAGTGATCCCCTCAGGTACTGCTTAAAATATGTCTCCCTGGTAAAATAAACCCTAAACACTGACTATTGTCTACCTCCCCCATACTAGTAGTGTTGGTTGTCGACTAAAATAAATAGGAGTGCAAACATATTACCACAATGCTGTATATTAAGCTTTCAGTGCTTCTAAATAGAGCAATAGACATAAAAAATAAAAATGTTGAGGTTTTAGGGTGCTATAATGGATGAATGAGGTGCAAAGTACACTTCCAGCACCCCTAGAACTTAAACCCCTACATGTCACCTGTCACTATTTTAGCTATAAAGTACAATGTTGTCTGTCTTGTTTCTTTAGATCAGTCTTGTCCAGTCTAAGGCCCAGGGACCACAATGAGGCCATCCATAGTGATTTATCATTCTGCTTCTACAAACGGCATATTGTATGTGTTGGAATTAGAGAGCAATTTGTATTAAAAGGGTTATGGATGGACATGGAATTGAAAATGAAACTTTATGCTTCCGATTGAGCCTGCAATTTTAAGAGTATTTTCATTTTACTTCTATTACAATATTTACTTTGTTCACTTGATAAAGATTCTTGGAAAGCAGACATGGGTATGCTCAGTAGCAATGTACTAATGGGAGCTAGCTGGCGATTGATGGCTATTGGCTATGCACATTTGCTCACCAGATGTGTTCATCTAGCTCTCAGTAGTGCATTGCTGCTCTATAACTTATTAGCGTTTTATCTTTTTGCACTTTTATGTGTCTTTAATTTGATTTATACCAGGGAGATATCCTGTATCTATATCTCGCTGGTCTATACTATAACACATTTGCATCTATACACCCTGTTGCCAAGCAGATATCAGTTGACGTGCAAGTAAAAAATGCATATTTCTATAAACCATAGCTCATTCGAGGATTGTTGGGGCTTGTACAATCACACCCTAATCTACTCTTAAAGGGGCTTGCACAAGCGTACCCTACCCCTAAACTGGCTTGGGCAAGCGCACCCTACTCCTAAAGGGGCTTGGGCAAATGCACCTTACCCTTTTGCCAGGAAAAATTGTATTTCTTTGCAGTTCAAGCAAATACCCCTTTAAAAGCATCATCTTCTACCCCACACACAAGGAGGTTAATTAGGGTCAGATATAAATGAGCTCCAGCACTGAGCAAACAATCACTGTGTAGAATGCACCAGGGTTAGGCTTGTGCAACTTTCAATTAAAATACCGGAAAAGAGATCAAAATAAATTATGAAAGTATATATTTTTTTATATATACAATGCACATAATACTCTAATTCTCTAACCAGAAGTCTCTCAGTGCTCCTTGTTGAATTTTCACCACCTCCCACCCTTTGGTGTTTTCCCAGATACATTCACACACTTATTCTTGCCCTGAGGATTCGAGTATTATTATTACAATTTCCATTGTAACAAATTTGTTATTGTTTATCTGCAAAAATGTCAGCACACCACACAATAGAGGAACATTTTACAAAACAGGAACAAAGTAATAAAGCAACTCTTAACACAGCCTGCCTTAGAAATAAACAATAAATAACTGAGATTTTTAAATTAATTGAAATATTCTAAAAACCTTTCCTTCCCAAAACTTAAAGTGACAGTCTAGTCAAAATAAAACGTTCATGATTCAGATAGGGCAAATTTGCTTTGTTCTCTTGGTATTCTTTGTTGAAAGCTAAACCTAGGTATGCTCATATGCTAATTTCTAAGCCCTCGAATGCTGCCTCTTAGCTGAGAGCATTTTGATTGATTTTTACAGTTAGTCAGCACTAGTTCATGTGTGCCATATAGAGTGGAGTTATTTATGAGTCAGCACTGATTGGCTAAAATGCAAGTCTGTCAAAAGAACTTAAATAAGCGGGCAGACTGCAGAGGCTTAAATACAAGGTAATCACAGAGGTAAAAGGTATATTAAGATAACGGTGTTGGTTATGCAAAACTGGGGAATTTGTAATAAAGGGATTAGCTATCTTTTAGACTGTCCCTTTAATTAAAACATACGCTATATACAAAACTTACAACATATATAATGTACAGTCTGGGCAGGTGACCGGGTCACCAAAGTCTGTCTATCATGTGGTATTGTGCAGATCTATCACAGTAATGCAAGAGAGCAGGATAAATGGATTTTTGCAGTGACAATTTCACTGACTTCCTGAGAACTGAGTGTGCAGACTAAAAGGGACACTGAACCCAAATTTTTTCTTTCGTGATTGAGATAGAGCATGACATTTTAAGCAACTTTCTCATTTACTCCTATTATCAAATTTTCTTCTTCATTCTCTTGGTATGTTTATTTTAAAAGCAGGAATGTAAGTTTAGATGCCGGCCCATTTTTTGTGAACAACCTGGGTTGTTCTTGCTGATTGGACAGCACCAATAAACAAGTGCTATCCATGGTTTTGAACCAAAAATGTGTTTGCTCTTTAGCTTAGATGCCTTCTTTTTTAAATAAAGATAGCAAGAGAACAAATAAAAATTGACAATTAGAAAGTTGTTTAAAATTGCTGCTCTATCTGAATTATGAAAGAAAAAAATTGGGTTCAGTGTCCCTTTACAGGACCAGTCAACACAGTATATTTGCATAATCAACAAATACAAGATAACAAGACAATGCAATAGCACTTAGGGGCCTATTTAACAAGGTGCGGACAGACATAATCTGATATTGCGGATCATGTCCGCCACACATCAATAAATGCCGACAGCATACGCTGTTGTCATTTAACACTGCACCAGCAGGTTATGGAGCAGCGATCTTTAGAATGCTGATTCATAACTTGTGTTTCTGGCGAACCTGAAGGCTCACCAGAAACACGGGGCTTCAAGTTCCATACAGAGCTTTATAAATAGGCCACTTAGTCTGAACTTGAAATGAGTAGTAGATTTTTTTTTCTGACAATTTTAAAAGTTATGTCTATTTTCACTCCCCCTGTACCATGTGACAGCCATAAGCCAATCACAAATGCATACACGTACCATGTGACAGCCATAAGCCAATCACAAATGCATACACGCATATACTCTGTGGCCCTCTCTGCACCGGACATCGATGGCCGGTATCGTTGGTGGGTGGGAGCTTACGTGGGAGGCGGGTGGGCGGCCATCGATGCTCTGTATGCAGAGGAGGGGGCGGGATCGGGGGCGGGAGCGCGCACGGGAGCGCGCGCGTGCACGGGGGGTGGTGGGCGGGCGCGTGCACTGGGCGGGAGCGGGTGGGAACCGCTACACTACAGAAAAACAAAGTTCAAAGTAAATAAAACTAATAAAGTTTAAATACTAAAATTATAATCTAAGGCAGTGATTTTTAACCTTTTTTTTGCCGTGGCACACTTTTTTACATTAAAAAATCCTGTGGCACACCACCATCCCAAAATTTTAAAAAAATCACACATTGTAGCCTAATACAGCATATATATATATACACATACACACAAACACACACATACTGTATGTATTGTGCTATTATGCCATGCTTCCTACAAACTACCCCTGCACTGGGAGTAAAAAACAAGCAAAGTTTAAAAAATATGTCACACTGTTGTCAGTCTGCCGTGGCACACCTTAGGATCTCTCACGGCACACTAGTGTGCCACGGCACACTAGTTGAAAAACACTGATCTAAGGGATCTGGAAGGGGTTGGGGGTTGGTCTTGGTGGGGGGGGGGGAAAGCTACACTACAGAAAAGGGCTTTTTTAAAAAAAAAAAAAAGGCACATTTTTTGCAAAACTGGGTACTGGCAGACAGCTGCCAGTACCCAAGATGGCGCCCATTAAGGCAGAGGGGAAGGGTTAGAGAGCTGTTAGGTGGGGGATCAGTGAGGTTGGGGTCTAAGGGGGCATCATACACATCAGCATATGTAAATATGCTTTTTTTTTTAAAAAAAGGGCCAAATACCTTTTATTTTAGTACTGGCAGAGTTTCTGCCAGTACTTAAGATGGCGGGGACAATTGTGGGGTGGGGGAGGGAAGAGAGCTGTTTGGGAGGGATCAGGGGGTCTGATGTTTCAGGTGGGAGGCTGAGCTCTACACTAAAGATAAAATTAACCCTGCAAGCTCCCTACAAGCTACATAATTAACCCCTTCACTGCTAGCCATAATACACGTGTGATGCGCAGCGGCATTTAGAGGCCTTCTAATTACCAAAAAGCAATGCCAAAGCCATATATGTCTGCTATTTCTGAACAAAGGGGATCCCAGAGAAGCATTTACAACCATTTGTGCCATAATTGCACAAGCTGTTTGTAAATAATTTCAGTGAGAAACTTAAAATTGAGAAAAATTTAACTTTTTCTTTAAATTGATCGCATTTGGCGGTGAAATGGTGGCATAAAATATACCAAAATTGGCCTAGATCAATACTTGGGGTTGTCTACTACACTACACTAAAGCTAAAACTATCCCAAAAGCTCCCTACATGCTCCCTAATTAACCCCTTCACTGCTGGGCATAATACACGTTTGGTGCACAGTGGCATTTAGCGGCCTTCTAATTACCAAAAAGCAACGCCAAAGTCATATATGTCTGCTATTTCTGAACAAAGGGGATCCCAGAGAAGAATTTACAACCATTTATGCCATAATTGCACAAGCTGTTTGTAAATAATTTAAGTTAGAAACCAAAAGTTTGTGAAAAAAATTGTGAAAAGTGAACGATTTTTTGTATTTGATTGCATTTGGCGGTGAAATGGTGGCATGAAATATACCAAAATTGGCCTAGATCAATACTTTGGGTTGTCTACTAAAAAAAAATATATACATATCAATGGATATTCAGGGATTCCTGAAAGATATCAGTGTTCCAATGTAACTAGCGCTAATTTTGAAAAGAAATGGTTTGGAAATAGCAAAGTGCTACTTGTATTTATGGCCCTATAGTTTACAAAAAAAGCAAAGAACATGTAAACATTGGGTATTTCTAAACTCAGGACAAAATTTAGAAACTATTTAGCATGGGTGTTTTTTTGTGGTTGTAGATGTGTAACAGATTTTGGGGGTCAAAGTTAGAAAAAGGGTGTTTTTTTCCATTTTTTCCTCATATTTTATAATTTTTTTTATAGTAAATTATAAGATATGATGAAAATAATGGTATCTTTAGAAAGTCCATTTAATGGCGAGAAAAACTGTATATAATATGTGGGGGTACAGTAAATGAGTAAGAGGAAAATTACAGCTAAACGCAAACACTGCAGAAATGTAAAAATAGCCTTGGTCCCAAACGGACAGAAAATGGAAAAGTGCTGTGGTCATTAAGGGGTTAATGCAGCAGATGAGCTGTAGGGACAGATGCTATCTTGCTTTCACAGCACAGTACAAAGGTGGGCAGACGTTTGTGCAGTGGTTTTTCTTTGTCAGCCACACCAACCTGCACAAGTTTGCTGGTTCTGCAAGAGAAGCTGGGCAGTGGGCTATTCTTTGATTGTGCCGGAATTGTCAAACACAGTGAAAGGAGTGCAAGGAGAGCTGAGATTAGTGACTGCCTGGTGTTGTCTTTATTGTGTTTACATGGTCTGGTTCAGTGGAGTCCCTGCAGGTGTGTTATGTGGGGGGTTTACTAATTTATTTTAAAACATCTGGATGTCTCTTACCACCCCAATGGCAGAATCTTGTCAGACAAACTGGTACTTCTTAGTGATTATATGGCAGCTATACATGGTTGGAGTGCATTACATGGGACATGGGTAGGGTTGCCAAGTGTCCAGTATTTTAGCAGGCTGTCCAGTAAAATCTTGACAAAAATACTGGACACTTAAATGTGCAATTTTTTAAAGTCCCTGAGTGTTAGGTAAATGTAAGACCTCTTATGCCTCAATGCATTACAAATATTGAGCAGAAAGAAGCGAGGGGCAGCTCGTGGCAGTCAAATCACTTCTCTTTGTGTGTGTTATTGGTAACCACAGCGCTAAAATGATTGATTTGTTTGTTGCTACAGGCAAAGGGTAATAAAATGACTGGTCAGGACTTCCGGTGGGAGGGCACAGAGGGTGGAAGCAGGGAAAGGAGCTCCGCTGCTTACAGCCCCTAACTTGGCGAAAAGCCTCACAAGTGCCCCCAAAATACGCTGACATCCTTGGCAGGGGGAACCACAACTGCCCGGAGACATTTCAGCAAGGAATCGGACATCAGATTCCCCCGCCGCAAAAGCCGCCGGACAGAGGAAGCAGAGATAGGCTGCAGCTGCAGCCACAAAGTTACCGGATAAAAATAGACTCCACGCGACCCTCAAACACCAAGAAGGGGACAAGCACCAAGACTTTAAGTACCCGGTAAGACCCCTGAACAATTTTCTATACATCTGAGGGGCCGGGAGGGAAGGTCCAGATAACGGCGGGAACGCCGCCATTTTGACAAACTGCTGCCGGACCCCCTATACTAACTACGCAGCATAACAAAAGCCACAGCTCCCTGGAGAGCGAAGTGAGTACCAGACTAAATCAGAAAAACTGCAGCGCAAAGTGCCGACACTCATTTACTGCACACCGCACTAGCATAGCAAAGGGAAAATCTCGCACAAACTCACATAAACTGCAGAACCACAAGACACGACAATTAAGTCACAAGGGGTAAAAAGAACGGTCACGCAAAGAAAAGAGCACATAACCACTCTTGCTGCATGCTCTCTCAGACATTGTAAGACAGACCGATACACTAAGAAACCCTATCCCTTGAAAATAGCTCTCACCTTAGCCCTGTAACTAGGCGCACTTTGAAAAGGCTACACTGGGGATCCTGGTGGCTAAAACTCAAAACCACTAGAACCATTACCCCCTTTTTCCACCATCAACTGTAACTAATACACCATGCAGGGCTAGAGGGCTCAGGCCTAGCCCCCCCCTACCCACCCTCCGCATAACAAGCACATCACTGACCTTAAGTTTGACATCACTCTATGATCTGAAAGGAAGCAGACAGAAACTGCAAACTTGTAGTGAAACAAATATAAAAACACACCATATAGGGCAGCACTAGCTGGGACTTTACAGCTGCATGCAAAAATACTATAACTCCTATAACAAAAAGACAGGAACAATGGCTAGCAGACTCAAGAATGCTGACAAGAAAAGGAACCAAGTGGAGACAACACAGACACCTGCAGATACAGAAGAACTGCCAAACTCCATCCCTATGGACACCCACCCAATTGTCTCACAAATCTCTGCCCTGTTCTTACCGAAAATTGAGCAGTTACAAACGGGGATGGATTCACTTACAACAGAAGTTAAATCTTTTAATGGCAGACTTACTCAAGTGGAACAAAGGGTTGCAGAGGGAGAGACTCGCCATAGAGAAGCTGAGACCAATATTCAAACACTACAGCAGCAGAATGATAGGCTATGGGCCAAAATTGACGACCTGGAGAACAGGTCCAGAAGAAATAACCTACGGATTGTAGGAATCCCAGAGTCTCTCCCAGGAACACAACTCATAGACTTTGCAGAAAATACCCTGCCAAGGTTGTTACACATTCCACAGTCCTGTCTCCCGTGCACAGTAGAGAGAGCCCACAGAGTAGGCGACCCGCGAAAACAGGAGGGAAATATCCAACAATCAAGACAAGTTATGGTGAAGTATCTCAACTTTAAAACAAAAATAGCACTTCTTCAAGCCTACAGAAAAGCCCCGTCGCTGGAATTTGAAGGCAGAAAACTGTATTTGTTCCAGGACTATTCGGCAACAGTAGCAGCCAGAAGAAAATAATTTACACCTTATTGTAAGCAACTCATAGAGCAAGGCAGGCCAGCAGCCCTTTTATATCCAGCGAGGCTACGGCTGCAAACAACCAATGGTCCTCTGTTCTTTGAGTCGCCACAACAGCTCAAGCTACACCTGCAGAGAGAGAGTGAACAGCGACAACCACAAGATCAAGAAAACCGGCCCTCTGTCTCAGGAAGATGAGAATCGATGTCAGGATCATAGAAGCAGAAGTATAAAGCACTTTAAACAATAAGAACTATTAATCCAAAAGGGCCACCACGCTCAGCCGGATGGCTCTTGAAAAAAAAAAAAAAAAGACACTGTTAAAGCCCTCAAGAAGCATAGAATAAAGCCTCTTAAAAACTAAAGGACATGATAACCTATATCCTTTACAAAGTGGGGGGGGGGGGGGAAATGGGAAACCGAAAAGTTCTGTTACTATTTATTGCCTGTTGCACTGTTGAAATTTATTATATATATTTGTCTCTTCTACACAATTTCAAGAAACGATTTTGAAAAGTTTAAAAGTTAAAACTCACTAACCTGATTGCTTATTGTTCACCATAGTGATAGGTAAGATCCACCAGACCTAAAGAGCGCTCCCTCAGGGGGAACATAGCCAGATCCTGGACACTGCAGGAAACAGTAAGTAACACTAATTAACCTATATTGCAACGCTCATACATAGCACTACACATCTCACAACCTAGACAACTTGTGACACCCATACACTCAGGACACCCAATATAGCACAATGAAAATCACTACCTGGAACGTGGGAGGGATAACATCGCCCATTAAAAGAAAGGCAATTCTGAGACAGTTAAATACAAAAAAGGCCGACATAGCCATACTAGAGGAAACACATCTATCACAGATAGAACATCAAAAACTCAAACAGGGATGGGTGGGAGAAGTACTTTTCACACACTATGAGAACAAAAGAGCGAGAGGGATTGCAATACTGTTTCGAAAGGGACTGAACTACGACATTTTACAGGTGATCTCTGATGCTGAGGGTAGATATCTGATTATAAAAATAAAACTTGACACACTCTCTCTGATTCTTTGCGGTATATATGGCCCCCAAACACAGAAGAGAGAGTTTTTAGTACATCTCCAAAGCAAACTCTTGCAATTTGCAGACCTACCCATTATAGTGGGTGGAGATTATAATATAGCGCCTCAGACACCGGCAGACCGATTCCGTAACCCCACTAGCAACACAAAACCCAAACAGATATGGACAGGCTCTAGAAGAGAAACATTGATTCTTAAAAATTTTAAAAATAGCCTAGGTCTTATAGATTTATGGAGAGAAAGAAACCCTGAGGCCCGAGATTACACATGTGCACATCCGTCGAAAACCACACTCTCCCGCATAGACTATTTCCTAGTCTCAAGCCACTTAACCTCCAAGATAGGAGATATCGTGATAGATCCCATAACCATTTCAGACCACTCACCAGTGACACTAATGTTAAATACCGATGCCCCTCAGAGAAAGATGTGTGGATGGAGATTCCCTACGCATCTGTACCATGACCTCAACTTGCGAAAACACTTGGTGGGAGAGTGGTTAGCTTACAAAGATCTGAACAAACAACACTTAAATGACATCTCGCTGTTTTGGGAAACGGCAAAAGCGGTGCTACGAGGGGGGATCACAACTTACGCAATTAGAGTAAAAAAAATCTGCAGAGAGAGAGGGGAACTACTTCTCCGCCAACTCCTAAATGCAAGGAACCAATACCTCAGACACCCGACAGACCAAAACAGATTGCACTACAAAGACATCAAGGCCCTCAGAGACACCCATCTTATCCAGACAGCAGGTAGAGCCCAAACCCGAATGCAGGCTAAATTCTATCGTTATGGCAATCGCACAGGTAAATTACTAGCAAAAATCACTAAACTAACCAGGAAACCTAACACTATAGCAGCCATACAGAAACAGGGAACAATACTAACAAAAAAAGAGGATATACACAAAGCATTCGTAGATTACTATTCCAAATTGTATAGTCCACAGAGAATTGATGAGACACTAAAGCAAAACTTCTGGAAGGACTTGACTCTCCCTCAAATAACTGAGACACAATTACAGACCCTAAATAGCCCAATGGACTCCCTGGAGGTAACTAGGGCTATTGACGCTCTGCCCCTTGAAAAAGCCCCCGGACCTGACGGCCTGCCGGGAGAATTTTATAAAATGATCAGGGAGGAGGTAGCGGAGACACTCACCTTACTGTTTAATGGCATAATGAAAGGAAGGGCAAACCTATCAAATAGATTCACGGAAGCAAATGTGACAGTTATCCCCAAACCAGACAGAGACCCATTACTGACAGCCTCGTACAGACCAATTTCATTACTCAACTCAGACTACAAATTGTTCACCAAAATTCTAGCCAACAGACTGACGGGGATATTACCGGACTTGCTACACGAAGATCAGACAGGGTTTGTTAGAGGGAGATCCTCAGTCAAGAACATGAGAAAATTGCAGCTAGTTCTGTCATACTACTGGGGGGAAGGAAAACAGGAGAGAGATCAGAAGGAGGGAGACGCCTGTATTTTACTGGTTGATGCCGAAAAGGCGTTTGATAAGATACTATGGGACCATCTCTTCACAACCCTTGGGAAATTTGGGATTCAGGGCGACTTCATGACAGCCACCTACACACTATATGACGAACCCCGAGCAGCAATCCTAGTTAATGGCGAACCATCACACACTTTCCCGCTGATGAGAGGCACTAGACAGGGATGCCCACTATCTCCGCTCCTTTTTGACCTGGCCCTTGAACCACTAGCAACAAAAATTAGGGAAAACACGGCAGGGTTAACAATAGGCAAAGAAACCCTCCACATATCCCTTTTCGCGGATGACATGATCCTATATGCCAGCGACCCCAGGCGAAATATCCCCATTTTAATGCACATTATCACCGAGTTCGGCCAAATATCAGGATACTGCATAAATAAAGACAAGTCGGAGCTACTATGGTTAAGGAATAAATTACCAGCAGAGCCACTACAAGAGAATTTTAAGATTGTCACTAACTCGTTTAAATACCTAGGCATTAAACTCTCTAGAGACCCCAGAGAGTGGTATGGACTTAACTTCAGACCACTAATCAAGGAACTAAGACACACACTCCTTAATTGGATACCACTACCACTAACACTATCGGGAAGAGTAGGGCTCATTAAGATGATCCTATTTCCAAAGCTGCTATATGCACTACAAATGCTACCCGAACTCTTACATAAACAAGACTTACAAACACTAAATAGAGATATACTTCACTTTCTATGGAAGGGGAAAAGACACAGAATAGGATATAAAAAACTGACGTGCTCACCAGAGATGGGAGGACTCGCACTCCCAAATATAGAATACTACAATTGGGCAGCTTTAGCTAAATATGTAATGGACTGGCTTTTGGACAGAAATGTCTTCACAAACGGTGCGCTAGAGTCAGAACTTATTACCCCTTGGTCGCTAAAAATACTCCCACACATGACTCACACACAACTAGAAAGAACAGTAGGGCACAATACTATCTTCCTCCAACCTGTAAGAGCATGGCGGAAAATCTGCAGGACCTTGAAAATAAAATGCAAAAACACAGTATACCTACCCATACGAGGTAACCCAGATTTCCAAGCAGGTTTCACCACATCGCCTTTCAGACAATGGGAAACAAGGGGCCTGACTACTATCAGACAAGTCCTGACGCCAGACCAAAAATCAGTCAGATCCTTTGCCGAACTACAAATAGAATTTAATATACCATATAAACACCACTTCGCATTCCTACAGACAAGACACTACGTTCAAAGCATTCTGGGGATGGGAGACATGCCGGATACCAACTGTGAAATATACAAATTACTGACTATGACAAAGGGAGGACTGACCTCAATCTCACATACATACAAGGCACTCCAAACACTGACTAACAAGGCTGCGAGAGACCAAATTCAACATAAATGGAGCACATGGACCCCAAACCCAGTCATAGACCAAGTCATTGAACAAAGTGTTTTAAAAGTGAGGAAAGCATCATTATCAAATGACATCAGGGAATCTCATACAAAACTACTACATAACGCTTACGTAACACCAAAGATGTTCCACAAATGGTGTCCTGAGGCTTCGGGTCTTTGCCCAAAATGCAAGTACTCAAACCCCAACATCCTCCACATGATTTGGCAATGCCCAAAACTCATGAGATTCTGGAATATGGCACACAAATGGGCAATGAAAACTACGGGAGAGAGTATAGAACTAAACATCCAGGTAGTGATATTCCTCCACACACAGTCGGACACAAACAAACACATGACATTTATCCACAATGTTATACTGATGGCCAGAAAGCTTATCCTCAAGAAGTGGATGGAGCCTGATCCGCCAACACTGACCCATCTCAAATTAGAACTACAACAGCAAATGATCCGGGAACAAGTAGACACACAGGGTGACATCATAAAACGAACCAAGCATTTCCTCCACAAATGGGAACCCTTGATCCACACCTTAGACTTAACACATCAGAGACAAGTACTGTACCCACTCAAAAACTCAGAGGTGATCTTGGAAGCCCAGTTACGAGGCAAATGGAACATTTTCTGAACATTCCAAATAACAAGGTAACGCACCAATAGAGAGACCAAAGATGAGAGATAGGAGGGGAACCCTGGGGGGGCGCTCTGGGTCAAGTTAGGAGAAAGTAGGAAGCAGAGATGGATGGGGAGGAGGGGAAAATAGGCTACTGTTGAATAAAACCCAACGTTGAATGAAAGACTCACTCATAATAGAGCTGCAATGTCCTGCTGATTGCAAAGAACTACAAAACATTAAAGACTCTTAGAAATCTTCTGATCGGTTATAATATGTTATACAAACCATACTGTTATCTGTTGCTTTATCAGACAGGGGAACTAGATGTAGGAAGTTAGACGTGAAGTCAGGGAAGATAAGTAATATCTGGAGTAGCTATGTTAATAGACTATAAAAGAAAATGCAGTGCTGTCTTTGGTTGCAACTACTGTTATCATATTTTACAAATTTTCTGTATATATCATTTGTTGCCTTATTCAGTGCTGGAGATATAAATAAAGAATTTTAAAAAATGACTGGTCAGCTGTGAAGATATACATGGTGGGATCTTGAGTGGTTTTAGAACTTCTTTTTGGTGGGGGGTTTGATTGTGTGACCTCACCATCCATTGTGCCCAGTCCAGTAGTTTTGTGGAGGACAACTGGAAAACATAGAGATGAGTACTACATCTGCTCTCTCATGTCCAGCTTTGGCAACGAGGGATGTGTTGCATAGGTCTTAAACCCACTGAATGGAGCAGAAGGGGTTAATCAGTGAAATATAGCTCAGTGGCAAGTCAAGATTCCTTGGGAACAAAGAGGGGTTTAATAATAATAAGGGATGACATAGTTAATTAACAGCATATTATGTAGTACATGGTGATAGTTCTAAAATACATTGCCTTAAAAATAAAGTAGTGTGAGGAATTCAACAGATTTCTGCATGTGACTTACATAATAGGTTTACATATGACTATTTTGCTAAAAGAATGCGTGAAAAGGACAGCCCCTGCTCAGAAAATAAAATAAAAGTGGCTGTGTGTGCATACATTTGGGTGTCTATATGTGGCTGTGTGTGTCTATGGGCACCTGTGTGCACATGTGGATGTTTATAGGTGACTATGTCTGGATGTGTGTGTATGTGGGTGTCTATGGGTGACTGTGTGTATGTGGGTGTCTATTGGTGACTGTGTGTGTGTGTGCGCATGTGGGTGTCTATGGGTGACTGTGTGTGTGCGCGCATGTGGGTGTCTATGGGTGACTGTGTGTATGTGGGTGTCTATGGGTGACTGTGTGTGTGTGGGTGTCTATGGGTGACTGTGTGTGTGTGTGTGTCTATGGGTGACTGTGTGTGTGTGTGTGTGTGTGTGCGCATGTGGGTGTCTATGGGTGACTGTGTGTGTGTGCGCGCGCGCGTGTGCGTGTCTATAGGTGACTATGTGTATGTGGGTGTCTATGGGTGACTGTGTGTGTGTGTATGTGGGTGTCTATGGGTGACTGTGTGTATGTGGGTGTCTATGGGTGACTGTGTGTATGTGGGTGTCTATGGGTGACTGTGTGTATGTGGGTGTCTATGGGTGACTGTGTGTATGTGGGTGTCTATGGGTGACTGTGTGTATGTGGGTGTCTATGGGTGACTGTGTGTGTGTGCGAGCATTTGGGTGTCTATGGGTGACTTTGTGTGTGTGTGTGTGTGTGTGTGTGTGTGCATGTGGGTGTCTATGGGTGACTGTGTGTGTGTGCGAGCATTTGGGTGTCTATGGGTGACTGTGTGTGTGTGTGTGTGTGTGTGTGCATGTGGGTGTCTATGGGTGACTGTGTGTGTGTGTGTGTGTGTGTGTGCACATGTGGGCGTCTATGAATGCCTGTAGGTGTGTGCATGTGTTGTGTCAGTAGGTGACTAAGGGTGCTTCATTTAAAACTAAATGACAGTGAGACATGGAAGGTTGCACTCCATTTTAGAATTTCTCACTGGGAGCCATGTTCTGTTTAGCATTTATTAAAGGCTTGCATTATTAAAAAGACAAAAGCTATGCTCGTTTTGTTTTTATTAGCAAAACAAATTATAAATAAAGTTGCAATTTTTAGGTCTATTAACATTAATAGTTTTTGTGGTCATCAATAATTGCCTACCCCTTGCATCTCCCTCAATGGCCACAAATCCTTAATGAGCAAGTCCCATTCTCTAACATAGGATTCAGTTAACCTAAAGGGGTTGCTAGTTGGTACTAATACTATGGTTCTTTCCTGGCACAGCTTCAAAGATACTGCCCAGTCCCTGTTAAAACTACAACTTTTTTTTTTTTGAAGAGGCATGGAAGTCAATAGAAAACTATTCCAAGATAAACTGCAGTGCAAAATGCATTAAATTAGCTTTTTTTTACAATGCACAGAGTTTACTACCTAATTATCTGTGCCCTTGTTAGTGCAGAGATGATGCAGCAGTGCTTTCAACCCATTATCCATTCACCCACCGTTAGCCAAAGCTATTCCACCAGACAAAACACAGTCTTTTAACATAGAAAAATATCTCCACTATAACCAGTGTTTAAGAATTTTTTATTGTATCTTATCGTTTGTCAGAATACAGCTTTTATATATTGCAAATAAAGTTTAGAGGAAATATATACACAACCTTTAACCCCAGAGAACTGCTATGAATTACAACTAAATATGCTAAGGGCCAGACTACGAGAGGAGTGCATAATTGCGCTTTTGCGAACACGATATTTGTGCTCCACTTGTAATGCCAGTGCATGCAAATGTGTGCTGGTATTTAAAGTCCATGGCAATATGAATGCAAGCTTACGTTTGCATTGCATGGAAGCTTTGCAGTCAATAGAGCGCGCTTCCATAGGCTCTAATGGGAGCCTCGTTCTCATGCTGTGAGACACGGCTGAGAACCTAGCGCAGTGAAGGGGGTAAGTTTAAATATATGTTGAAGATTATATATATACATATTCATATACACAAAGCAGGAACCAGCCAGGATTTTTTCAAAAACAGGGGTCAAATTTATTGAAGTTTCGGGGAGTAAACCTCCCCTTCCTCAGAACATAAAGTGTACAAACACACTGCACCTTAAATAAGCAGACAAATACAAGAACACCTCCCACTTCCTGTACAGAAAAAGCGCCAAATTCTCACTACTTCCGGTTTAACATGCGTGACCCGTAAGTGCCTTAACCAAATACTTCCGGTATGTATTTATATTACAGTGCCAATAGTACTCATTATTTTAAAAACCCACACGTTGTCACTTTGTGTATATACTCTGTGTATATACTCTGTGTTATTTCATTTTGTCCTCAACACATATAGTCATTGTCAAATATACATGTCCTCATAGTGTTCCTCCTCATAACGATGTACATTCAAACACCCCCAGAAGTTAAAGAACCAGTATATCGTAATAAACATACACTGTGTCACCCTTATACTTAAAGGGCCACTAAACCCAAAATCTTTCTTTCATGATTCAGATAGAGAATATAAATTTAACCAACATTACAATTTACATCCATTATTTATTTTGCTTCATTTTTAAAATATCCTTAGTTGAAGAAAAAGCAATGCAGATGGTGAGCCAATCACACGAGGCTTCTATGTGCAGCAACCAATCAGCAGCTAGTGAGCATATCTAGATATGCTTTCCATCAAAGAATATCAAGAGAATAAAACAAATTAGATAATATAAGTAAATTAGAAAGATGTTTAAAATTGCATTCTCTTTCTAAATCATAAAAGAAAAAATTTGGGTGGCATGTCCCTTTAATATATTAATCCAATCTGCTGTCTTATTGTGATTTAATTCATGTGTATAATGTCATGATCATTGTAATAGACCACGCTCTCAGTGTCCATAAATAGCTCCGTGCTTTCCTACGCATACGTGTCCTAAGACTGCCACCAGAAGTTATGTCACTTCCGGTTCCGGTAACTATACGTCACACGTGATTTAGCGCCAAGCATACCGTGTAGTGTTAATTTGCTATAATAGCCTGAACAGGTACCCAACACACCACTCCTAAAAATTAGTAGGTATTTTGTGTCATTAATACAACCATAGTGATAAAACATATATACACATACCCAGTACCACAGCAACACAAATATATATAGCACTGCTTGTCGTGCAGTTTTTATTTTACTGTTATTCCTAATGGAAGTCTAATAAAGGATTTATACCTTTGCCTGCAGGCTCGCTGGCTTTCTTTATGCTTTGGATATATATGCATATACACATAGTAACACATACATATACAGGTATATACACATAGTAACACAAATATATATTTATATACACATATTAATACATAAATATATATGCATATACACATAACACAAATATATATGTATATGCACATAGTAACACATAAATGTATATGTATATACACATAATAACAAATAAATGTATATGTATATACACATATTAACACATTACTATATATGTATATACACACAGTAACACAAATATATATGTATATACACATAACACATAAATATATATGCATATACACATAGTAACACATAAATATATATATATGCATATACACATTAACACAATGTGACTGAACCACCCTGCCATTTTCAGAATTCCGAAAAAGGCAGGGTGCTCTCTCCACCCCCTCTCTTTTGCTCTCCCTCTCATTTGCTCTCCCTCCTCCCTCTCTTTTGCTCTCTCTCCCCCCTCTCGTTTGCTCTCTCTCTCCCCCCTCTCGTTTGCTCTCTCTTCCCCCTCTCGTTTGCTCTCTCTCCCCCCCCTCTCGTTTGCTCTCTCTCCCCCCCTCTCGTTTGCTCTCTCTCCCCCCCTCTCGTTTGCTCTCCCTCCCCCCTCTTTTGCACTCTCTCCCCCCTCTTTTGCACTCTCTCCCCCCTCTTTTGCACTCTCTCCCCCCTCTTTTGCACTCTCTCCCCCCTCTTTTGCGCTCTTTCCCCCTCTCTTGCTCTCTCTCCCCCTCTCTCTCTCCCCCTCTCTTCTGCTCTCTCTCCCCCCTCTCTTTCGCTCTCTCCCCCCTCTCTTTTGCGCTCTCTCCCCCCTCTCGTTTGCTCTCCTTCTCCCCCCCCTCTATGTTGCCCTCTCTCCCTGTCTCTTTTGCGTGCTCTCTTTCCCCCCTCTCTTTTGCTCTCTCTCTCCACCCTCTCTTTTGCTCTCTCTCTCCACCCTCTCTTTTGCACTCTCTCCCCCCTCTTTTGCGCTCTCTCCCCCCCTCTCTTTTGCGCTCTCTCCCCCCTCTCTTTTGCTCTCCTTCTCTCCCCCCCTCTATGTTGCCCTCTCTCCCTGTCTCTTTTGCGTGCTCTCTTTCCCCCCTCTCTTTTGCTCTCTCTCTCCACCCTCTCTTTTGCTCTCCCTCTCATTTGCTCTCCCTCCTCCCTCTCTTTTGCTCTCTCTCCCCCCTCTCGTTTGCTCTCTCTCTCCCCCCTCTCGTTTGCTCTCTCTTCCCCCTCTCGTTTGCTCTCTCTCCCCCCCTCTCGTTTGCTCTCTCTCCCCCCCTCTCGTTTGCTCTCTCTCCCCCCCTCTCGTTTGCTCTCCCTCCCCCCTCTTTTGCACTCTCTCCCCCCTCTTTTGCACTCTCTCCCCCCTCTTTTGCACTCTCTCCCCCCTCTTTTGCGCTCTTTCCCCCTCTCTTGCTCTCTCTCCCCCTCTCTCTCTCCCCCTCTCTTCTGCTCTCTCTCCCCCCTCTCTTTCGCTCTCTCCCCCCTCTCTTTTGCGCTCTCTCCCCCCTCTCGTTTGCTCTCCTTCTCTCCCCCCCTCTATGTTGCCCTCTCTCCCTGTCTCTTTTGCGTGCTCTCTTTCCCCCCTCTCTTTTGCTCTCTCTCTCCACCCTCTCTTTTGCTCTCTCTCTCCACCCTCTCTTTTGCACTCTCTCCCCCCTCTTTTGCGCTCTCTCCCCCCTCTCTTTTGCACTCTCTCCCCCCTCTCGTTTGCTCTCCTTCTCTCCCCCCCTCTATGTTGCCCTCTCTCCCTGTCTCTTTTGCGTGCTCTCTTTCCCCCCTCTCTTTTGCTCTCTCTCTCCACCCTCTCTTTTGCTCTCTCTCTCCACCCTCTCTTTTGCTCTCTCTCTTCCCACTCTCTTTTGTGCTCTCTCCCCCTCTCTTTTGCTCGCTCTCTCCCACCTCTCTTTTGCTCTCTCTCTCCCACCTCTCTTTTGCTCTCTCTCTCCCACCTCTCTTTTGCTCTCTCTCTTCCCCCTTCTCTTTTGCGCTCTCTCTTCCCCCTTCTCTTTTGCTCTCTCTCTCCCCCTCTCTTTGCTCTCTTTCCCCCCTCTATTGCGCTCTCTCCCCCTCTCTATTGCGCTCTCTCCCCCTCTCTTTTGCGCTCTCCCCCCTTCTCTTTTGCTCTCTCTCTCTCTCTCCCTCTCTTTTGCTCTCTCTCCCCCTCTGTTTTGTGCTATCCCCCTCTCTTTTGCTCTCTCTCCCCCTCTTTTACTCGCTCTACCCCTCTCTTTTGCTCGCTCTACCCCTCTCTTTTGCTCGCTCTCCCCCTCTGTTTTGCGCTATCCCCCTCTCTTTTGCTTTCTCTCCCCCCTCTCTTTTGCTCTCTCTTGCCCTCTCTTTTGCTCTCTCTCACCCCTTCTCTTTTGCTCTCTTTCCCCCTTCTCTTTTGCTCTCTCTCCCCCTTCTCTTTTGCTCTCTCTCTCCCCTCTCTTTTGCTCTCTCTCCCCCCTCTCTTTTGCTCTCTCTCCCCCCTCTCTTTTGCTCTCTCTCACCCTTCTCTATCTCCCCCCTCTTGTGCGCTCTCACACAGACAGCCCTGGCTGCTCCCGCCAGGCCCCGCCTCCGCCATGCCCCACCACGCCCCAGCCCCACATCCATCACACCTGGCTCTGCCCCCTCCACCTTGTCACATCCCGGCCCCACCCCCTTAATGCCCGGTCATTCATGCACATATTAACACATTACTATATATGTATATACACACAGTAACACAAATATATATGTATATACACATAACACATAAATATATATGCATATACACATAGTAACACATAAATATATATATATGCATATACACATTAACACAATGTGACTGAACCACCCTGCCATTTTCAGAATTCCGAAAAAGGCAGGGTGCTCTCTCCACCCCCTCTCTTTTGCTCTCCCTCTCATTTGCTCTCCCTCCTCCCTCTCTTTGCTCTCTCTCCCCCCCCTCTCGTTTGCTCTCTCTCCCCCCCTCTCGTTTGCTCTCTCTCCCCCCTCTCGTTTGCTCTCTCTCCCCCCTCTCGTTTGCTCTCTCTCCCCCCTCTCGTTTGCTCTCTCTCCCCCCTCTCGTTTGCTCTCTCTCCCCCCTCTCTTTTGCTCTCTCTCCCCCCTCTCGTTTGCTCTCTCTCCCCCCTCTCGTTTGCTCTCTCTCCCCCCTCTCGTTTGCTCTCTCTCCCCCCCTCTCGTTTGCTCTCTCTCCCCCCCTCTCGTTTGCTCTCTCTCCCCCCCTCTCGTTTGCTCTCTCTCCCCCCCCTCTCGTTTGCTCTCTCTCCCCCCCTCTCGTTTGCTCTCCCTCCCCCCTCTCTTTTGCGCTCTCTCCCCCCTCTTTTGCGCTCTCTCCCCCCTCTTTTGCTCTCTTTCCCCCTCTCTTGCTCTCTCTCCCCCTCTCTCTCTCCCCCTCTCTCTCTCCCCCTCTCTTCTGCTCTCTCTCCCCCCTCTCTTTTGCGCTCTCTCCCCCCTCTCTTTTGCGCTCTCTCCCCCCTCTCTTTTGCTCTCCCTCTCATTTGCTCTCCCTCCTCCCTCTCTTTTGCTCTCTCTCCCCCCTCTCGTTTGCTCTCTCTCCCCCCTCTCGTTTGCTCTCTCTCCCCCCTCTCGTTTGCTCTCTCTCCCCCCTCTCGTTTGCTCTCTCTCCCCCCTCTCTCCCCCCTCTCGTTTGCTCTCCCTCCCCCCTCTCTTTTGCACTCTCTCCCCCCTCTTTTGCGCTCTCTCTGCACTCTTTTGCTCTCTTTCCCCCTCTCTTGCTCTCTCTCCCCCTCTCTCTCTCCCCCTCTCTTCTGCTCTCTCTCCCCCCTCTCTTTTGCTCTCTCTCCCCCCTCTTTTGCTCTCTCTCTCCACCCTCTCTTTTGCGCTCTCTCCCCCCTCTCTTTTGCACTCTCTCCCCCCTCTCTTTTGCACTCTCTCCCCCCCTCTCTTTTGCGCTCTCTCCCCCCTCTCTTTTGCGCTCTCTCCCCCCTCTCGTTTGCTCTCCTTCTCTCCCCCCCCTCTATGTTGCCCTCTCTCCCTGTCTCTTTTGCGTGCTCTCTTTCCCCCCTCTCTTTTGCTATCTCTCTCCACCCTCTCTTTTGCTCTCTCCCCCCTCTCTTTTGCTCTCTCTCTTCCCCCTCTCTTTTGTGCTCTCTCCCCCTCTCTTTTGCTCGCTCTCTCCCACCTCTCTTTTGCTCTCTCTCTCCCACCTCTCTTTTGCTCTCTCTCTTCCCCCTTCTCTTTTGCGCTCTCTCTTCCCCCTCTGTTTTGCTCTCTCTCTCCCCCTCTCTTTGCTCTCTTTCCCCCCTCTATTGCGCTCTCTCGCCCTCTCTATTGCACTCTCTCCCCCTCTCTTTTGCTCTCCCCCCTTCTCTTTTGCTCTCTCTCTCTCCCCCCCTCTCTTTTGCTCTCTCTCCCCCTCTGTTTTGTGCTATCCCCCTCTCTTTTGCTCTCTCTCTCCCCCTCTTTTACTCGCTCTCCCCCTCTCTTTTGCTCGCTCTCCCCCTCTGTTTTGCGCTATCCCCCTCTCTTTTGCTTTCTCTCCCCCCTCTCTTTTGCTCTCTCTCGCCCTCTGTTTTGCTCTCTCTCACCCCTCTCTTTTGCTCTCTCTCCCCCCTCTCTTTTGCTCTCTCTCTCCCCCCCTCTCTTTTGCTCTCTCTCACCCCTCTCTTTTGCTCTCTCTCACCCCTCTCTTTTGCTCTCTCTCACCCTTCTCTATCTCCCCCTCTTGTGCGCTCTCACACAGACAGCCCTGGCTGCTCCCGCCAGGCCCCGCCTCCGCCATGCCCCACCACGCCCCAGCCCCACATCCATCACACCTGGCTCTGCCCCCTCCACCTTGTCACATCCCGGCCCCACCCCCTTAATGCCCGGTCATCCACGTCCCCATAGCGGATCAGGAGCCAGGTCAGTTTGCCTACACACCTCCCACTGGCACCAGCAGAAGATCGTTACAGATGGTGACATACACAGTGTCACTGTCTGTAAAGATCAGGCATCTGGCCTCATATGGAGACAGAGAACCGACCACACTCCGACTTCATATGCGGCAGATGCCTGGAGCTTCAGGAGCTCTAACTCTCAGCTGTTATTTTACAGCTGAGAGTTAGAGCTCCTGAAGCTGTCTCTCGCTTAGGTGGCTGCGCAAGCATCCAACATTACTTTGAGGATGCGTGCACAACTGCCGAAGGACATTACAAACACAATTATAGTATAGATATACATATATTTACAGGGAACACACCGTCCCCATAGACCGCAATGTAAAGATACTTTTCAGTGACGTTTTTCTTTTCTAACACCCCACAACCGCACACTTTAAGTAATAAAAACGGTTTAATATTTTGAGCTTGGATTGCTGCTGCGATCTCGGGGTAGCAATAACTTGTAATGGCTGGTTATCGTGTTCCCGTAAACGGGCGAACTTGGCCATTTATGGGCCCACAATATATTAGCACTTCTTTTGTTATCTAGCCCTAAATGTTTACTTTAAACACACACACACCTTATGAAACCAAAAATTAATAAATATTTAAATCTTTTAGTTGTTACCAGAGATACAGTGTGAACAAGTACCATATTTTGTTCTTGCTAGATATGTGATCTTGTGTTTCAATAAAAACTTCATTGTGCTGTACTTGAATATTTGCTTGTGCATGAAAGTCTGTTCTATATTTAGAAAGTATGATATATTCAGTGATTGCAGTAATGAGACTACAAGCCTAATTCATAAATACTCCCTCTTCTCATATTTCCCATTTGCAGAATAATGCTATGAATGCTCCTGGGAAATCCAGCAAGGGGAGCATCAAAAACCATTACTCCTATCAAGTAGTCACTCAACTTTTATGGTGGAGAATGGGACAAGCTCAAAAACTGCTAATAATGTTACACTGAACCTGACGTACCAAAATCCTCTGTCTGCCTTCTTCCCTACTGTTGTTTAAAACCACGTGTTGCCCTCCCTGTCCCAAAATGCAATTGTTTTTATTTACATCCAATGCTTTCACCAATCTTCTATGAGTTATCTATAGCTCAGAACATTCAAAATTCCAAACCCATAAACAAGATGCTGGAGACAGAGTCTGAGTTGTCAGGAGCAGGATTATGGTGACATGGATGGTCTGGGGAGGAGCCAGATAGATTGAGGTTGAGTCTGGTCTTAGTTTGCTATCCCAGGTTTCATTTTGAACACTGTGGATCCCTACATTTGCTTTAGTACATGTATATGGTCTATGGTCAATACTCTATGTCTATAGTTAAATGATTATATTTTAGATGCACTTTATCACTAAAATTAAAAAAAGGTTTTCTGTTGGAGATGTGGCCTAATCATAATAGGAAAATGCTTATCTATCTAATAATTTATATCCTGGGTTCCAGTGGCAGACATCCCAACTCTCTCTGAAGTTCAGGGAGTATCCCGGATTGTAATAGCGGCTCCCTGATGCCAGCAAATGGAATGCAATCTCCCTGAAACTCCAAGTACCATGATTCAATGTTGCCCAAATCCGAAAAAGTGTTTCTTTAAGGATTGTTTTTCACAGAATAAGCTTTCTTTAAGGAATACTACCTTATTTATTGCACGTAATTAAACTTTGTATGCTAAAATATTTAAGCATTCAACAAGTGTACGATCACTGGAGAATGGGTTTGTTGTATGTGGTTGAGCAATAAAGCTACTTTTTTTTAATGTGACTTTAGTGATAATGATAAGTCTCTATCTTATTTAGGGTTTCAAAGTGTCCAATATATAACTGGGATGGGGGGGGGTGGCGGCGCTCTCACACAGACAGCCCTGGCTGCTCCCGCCAGGCCCCGCCTCCGCCATGCCCCACCACGCCCCAGCCCCACATCCATCACACCTGGCTCTGCCCCCTCCACCTTGTCACATCCCGGCCCCACCCCCTTAATGCCCGGTCATTCATGCACATATTAACACATTACTATATATGTATATACACACAGTAACACAAATATATATGTATATACACATAACACATAAATATATATGCATATACACATAGTAACACATAAATATATATATATGCATATACACATTAACACAATGTGACTGAACCACCCTGCCATTTTCAGAATTCCGAAAAAGGCAGGGTGCTCTCTCCACCCCCTCTCTTTTGCTCTCCCTCTCATTTGCTCTCCCTCCTCCCTCTCTTTTGCTCTCTCTCCCCCCTCTCGTTTGCTCTCTCTCCCCCCTCTCGTTTGCTCTCTCTCCCCCCTCTCGTTTGCTCTCTCTCCCCCCTCTCGTTTGCTCTCTCTCCCCCCTCTCGTTTGCTCTCTCTCCCCCCTCTCGTTTGCTCTCTCTCCCCCCTCTCGTTTGCTCTCTCTCCCCCCCTCTCGTTTGCTCTCTCTCCCCCCCCTCTCGTTTGCTCTCTCTCCCCCCCTCTCGTTTGCTCTCTCTCCCCCCCTCTCGTTTGCTCTCCCTCCCCCCTCTCTTTTGCACTCTCTCCCCCCTCTTTTGCGCTCTCTCCCCCCTCTTTTGCTCTCTTTCCCCCTCTCTTGCTCTCTCTCCCCCTCTCTCTCTCCCCCTCTCTCTCTCCCCCTCTCTTCTGCTCTCTCTCCCCCCTCTCTTTTGCGCTCTCTCCCCCCTCTCTTTTGCACTCTCTCCCCCCTCTCTTTTGCGCTCTCTCCCCCCTCTCTTTTGCTCTCCTTCTCTCCCCCCCTCTATGTTGCCCTCTCTCCCTGTCTCTTTTGCGTGCTCTCTTTCCCCCCTCTCTTTTGCTATCTCTCTCCACCCTCTCTTTTGCTCTCTCTCTCCACCCTCTCTTTTGCTCTCTCCCCCCTCTCTTTTGCTCTCTCTCTTCCCCCTCTCTTTTGTGCTCTCTCCCCCTCTCTTTTGCTCTCTCTCTCCCACCTCTCTTTTGCTCTCTCACTTCCCCCTTCTCTTTTGCGCTCTCTCTTCCCCCTCTCTCTCTCCCCCTCTCTTCTGCTCTCTCTCCCCCCTCTCTTTTGCTCTCTCTCCCCCCCTCTTTTGCTCTCTCTCTCCACCCTCTCTTTTGCGCTCTCTCCCCCCTCTCTTTTGCACTCTCTCCCCCCTCTCTTTTGCGCTCTCTCCCCCCTCTCTTTTGCTCTCCTTCTCTCCCCCCCTCTATGTTGCCCTCTCTCCCTGTCTCTTTTGCGTGCTCTCTTTCCCCCCTCTCTTTTGCTATCTCTCTCCACCCTCTCTTTTGCTCTCTCTCTCCACCCTCTCTTTTGCTCTCTCCCCCCTCTCTTTTGCTCTCTCTCTTCCCCTCTCTTTTGTGCTCTCTCCCCTCTCTTTTGCTCTCTCTCTCCCACCTCTCTTTTGCTCTCTCACTTCCCCCTTCTCTTTTGCGCTCTCTCTTCCCCCTCTGTTTTGCTCTCTCTCTCCCCTCTCTTTGCTCCCTTTCCCCCCTCTATTGCACTCTCTCCCCCCTCTCTATTGCACTCTCTCCCCCTCTCTTTTGCGCTCTCTCCCCTCTCTATTGCTCTCCCCCCTTCTCTTTTGCTCTCTCTCTCTCCCCCTCTCTTTTGCTCTCTCTCCCCCTCTGTTTTGTGCTATCCCCCTCTCTTTTGCTCTCTCTCTCCCCCTCTTTTACTCGCTCTCCCCCTCTCTTTTGCTCGCTCTCCCCCTCTGTTTTGCGCTATCCCCCTCTCTTTTGCTTTCTCTCCCCCCTCTCTTTTGCTCTCTCTCGCCCTCTGTTTTGCTCTCTCTCACCCCTCTCTTTTGCTCTCTCTCACAACTCTCTTTTGCTCTCTCTCACCCCTCTCTTTTGCTCTCTCCCCCCTCTCTTTTGCTCTCTCTCTCCCCTCTCTTTTGCTCTCTCTCTCCCCTCTCTCTTTTGCTCTCTCTCCCCCCTCTCTTTTGCTCTCTCTCACCCCTCTCTTTTGCTCTCTCTCACCCCTCTCTTTTGCTCTCTCTCACCCTTCTCTATCTCCCCCCTCTTGTGCGCTCTCACACAGACAGCCCTGGCTGCTCCCGCCAGGCCCCGCCTCCGCCAGGCCCCACCACGCCCCAGCCCCACATCCATCACACCTGGCTCTGCCCCCTCCACCTTGTCACATCCCGGCCCCACCCCCTTAATGCCCAGTCATTCATGCTCGGTCATCCACGTCCCCATAGCGGATCAGGAGCCAGGTCAGTTTGCCTACACACCTCCCACTGGGCACCAGCAGAAGATCGTTACAGATGGTGACATACACAGTGTCACTGTCTGTAAAGATCAGGCATCTGGCCTCATATGGAGACAGAGAACCGACCACACTCCGACTTCATATGCGGCAGATGCCTGGAGCTTCAGGAGCTCTAACTCTCAGCTGTTATTTTACAGCTGAGAGTTAGAGCTCCTGAAGCTGTCTCTCGCTTAGGTGGCTGCGCAAGCATCCAACATTACTTTGAGGATGCGTGCACAACTGCCGAAGGACATTACAAACACAATTATAGTATAGATATACATATATTTACAGGGAACACACCGTCCCCATAGACCGCAATGTAAAGATACTTTTCAGTGACGTTTTTCTTTTCTAACACCCCACAACCGCACACTTTAAGTAATAAAAACTGTTTAATATTTTGAGCTTGGATTGCTGCTGCGATCTCGGGGTAGCAATAACTTGTAATGGCTGGTTATCGTGTTCCCGTAAACGGGCGAACTTGGCCATTTATGGGCCCACAATATATTAGCACTTCTTTTGTTATCTAGCCCTAAATGTTTACTTTAAACACACACACACCTTATGAAACCAAAAATTAATAAATATTTAAATCTTTTAGTTGTTACCAGAGATACAGTGTGAACAAGTACCATATTTTGTTCTTGCTAGATATGTGATCTTGTGTTTCAATAAAAACTTCATTGTGCTGTACTTGAATATTTGCTTGTGCATGAAAGTCTGTTCTATATTTAGAAAGTATGATATATTCAGTGATTGCAGTAATGAGACTACAAGCCTAATTCATAAATACTCCCTCTTCTCATATTTCCCATTTGCAGAATAATGCTATGAATGCTCCTGGGAAATCCAGCAAGGGGAGCATCAAAAACCATTACTCCTATCAAGTAGTCACTCAACTTTTATGGTGGAGAATGGGACAAGCTCAAAAACTGCTAATAATGTTACACTGAACCTGACGTACCAAAATCCTCTGTCTGCCTTCTTCCCTACTGTTGTTTAAAACCACGTGTTGCCCTCCCTGTCCCAAAATGCAATTGTTTTTATTTACATCCAATGCTTTCACCAATCTTCTATGAGTTATCTATAGCTCAGAACATTCAAAATTCCAAACCCATAAACAAGATGCTGGAGACAGAGTCTGAGTTGTCAGGAGCAGGATTATGGTGACATGGATGGTCTGGGGAGGAGCCAGATAGATTGAGGTTGAGTCTGGTCTTAGTTTGCTATCCCAGGTTTCATTTTGAACACTGTGGATCCCTACATTTGCTTTAGTACATGTATATGGTCTATGGTCAATACTCTATGTCTATAGTTAAATGATTATATTTTAGATGCACTTTATCACTAAAATTAAAAAAAGGTTTTCTGTTGGAGATGTGGCCTAATCATAATAGGAAAATGCTTATCTATCTAATAATTTATATCCTGGGTTCCAGTGGCAGACATCCCAACTCTCTCTGAAGTTCAGGGAGTATCCCGGATTGTAATAGCGGCTCCCTGATGCCAGCAAATGGAATGCAATCTCCCTGAAACTCCAAGTACCATGATTCAATGTTGCCCAAATCCGAAAAAGTGTTTCTTTAAGGATTGTTTTTCACAGAATAAGCTTTCTTTAAGGAATACTACCTTATTTATTGCACGTAATTAAACTTTGTATGCTAAAATATTTAAGCATTCAACAAGTGTACGATCACTGGAGAATGGGTTTGTTGTATGTGGTTGAGCAATAAAGCTACTTTTTTTTAATGTGACTTTAGTGATAATGATAAGTCTCTATCTTATTTAGGGTTTCAAAGTGTCCAATATATAACTGGGATGGGGGGGGGGGTGGCGGCGCTCTCACACAGACAGCCCTGGCTGCTCCCGCCAGGCCCCGCCTCCGCCATGCCCCACCACGCCCCAGCCCCACATCCATCACACCTGGCTCTGCCCCCTCCACCTTGTCACATCCCGGCCCCACCCCCTTAATGCCCGGTCATTCATGCACATATTAACACATTACTATATATGTATATACACACAGTAACACAAATATATATGTATATACACATAACACATAAATATATATGCATATACACATAGTAACACATAAATATATATATATGCATATACACATTAACACAATGTGACTGAACCACCCTGCCATTTTCAGAATTCCGAAAAAGGCAGGGTGCTCTCTCCACCCCCTCTCTTTTGCTCTCCCTCTCATTTGCTCTCCCTCCTCCCTCTCTTTTGCTCTCTCTCCCCCCTCTCGTTTGCTCTCTCTCCCCCCTCTCGTTTGCTCTCTCTCCCCCCCTCTCGTTTGCTCTCTCTCCCCCCTCTCGTTTGCTCTCTCTCCCCCCTCTCGTTTGCTCTCTCTCCCCCCCTCTCGTTTGCTCTCTCTCCCCCCTCTCGTTTGCTCTCTATCCCCCCTCTCGTTTGCTCTCTCTCCCCCCTCTCGTTTGCTCTCTCTCCCCCCCTCTCGTTTGCTCTCTCTCCCCCCCTCTCGTTTGCTCTCTCTCCCCCCCCTCTCGTTTGCTCTCTCTCCCCCCCCTCTCGTTTGCTCTCTCTCCCCCCCTCTCGTTTGCTCTCCCTCCCCCCTCTCTTTTGCACTCTCTCCCCCCTCTTTTGCGCTCTCTCCCCCCTCTTTTGCTCTCTTTCCCCCTCTCTTGCTCTCTCTCCCCCTCTCTCTCTCCCCCTCTCTCTCTCCCCCTCTCTTCTGCTCTCTCTCCCCCCTCTCTTTTGCGCTCTCTCCCCCCTCTCTTTTGCACTCTCTCCCCCCTCTCTTTTGCGCTCTCTCCCCCCTCTCTTTTGCTCTCCTTCTCTCCCCCCCTCTATGTTGCCCTCTCTCCCTGTCTCTTTTGCGTGCTCTCTTTCCCCCCTCTCTTTTGCTATCTCTCTCCACCCTCTCTTTTGCTCTCTCTCTCCACCCTCTCTTTTGGTCTCTCCCCCCTCTCTTTTGCTCTCTCTCTTCCCCCTCTCTTTTGTGCTCTCTCCCCCTCTCTTTTGCTCTCTCTCTCCCACCTCTCTTTTGCTCTCTCACTTCCCCCTTCTCTTTTGCGCTCTCTCTTCCCCCTCTCTCTCTCCCCCTCTCTCTCTCCCCCTCTCTTCTGCTCTCTCTCCCCCCTCTCTTTTGCTCTCTCTCCCCCCTCTTTTGCTCTCTCTCTCCACCCTCTCTTTTGCGCTCTCTCCCCCCTCTCTTTTGCACTCTCTCCCCCCTCTCTTTTGCGCTCTCTCCCCCCTCTCTTTTGCTCTCCTTCTCTCCCCCCCTCTATGTTGCCCTCTCTCCCTGTCTCTTTTGCGTGCTCTCTTTCCCCCCTCTCTTTTGCTATCTCTCTCCACCCTCTCTTTTGCTCTCTCTCTCCACCCTCTCTTTTGCTCTCTCCCCCCTCTCTTTTGCTCTCTCTCTTCCCCCTCTCTTTTGTGCTCTCTCTCCCCCTCTCTTTTGCTCTCTCTCTCCCACCTCTCTTTTGCTCTCTCACTTCCCCCTTCTCTTTTGCGCTCTCTCTTCCCCCTCTGTTTTGCTCTCTCTCTCCCCTCTCTTTGCTCCCTTTCCCCCCTCTATTGCGCTCTCTCCCCCTCTCTATTGCACTCTCTCCCCCTCTCTTTTGCGCTCTCTCCCCTCTCTATTGCTCTCCCCCCTTCTCTTTTGCTCTCTCTCTCTCCCCCTCTCTTTTGCTCTCTCTCCCCCTCTGTTTTGTGCTATCCCCCTCTCTTTTGCTCTCTCTCTCCCCCTCTTTTACTCGCTCTCCCCCTCTCTTTTGCTCGCTCTCCCCCTCTGTTTTGCGCTATCCCCCTCTCTTTTGCTTTCTCTCCCCCCTCTCTTTTGCTCTCTCTCGCCCTCTGTTTTGCTCTCTCTCACCCCTCTCTTTTGCTCTCTCTCACAACTCTCTTTTGCTCTCTCTCACCCCTCTCTTTTGCTCTCTCCCCCCTCTCTTTTGCTCTCTCTCTCCCCTCTCTTTTGCTCTCTCTCTCCCCTCTCTCTTTTGCTCTCTCTCCCCCCTCTCTTTTGCTCTCTCTCACCCCTCTCTTTTGCTCTCTCTCACCCCTCTCTTTTGCTCTCTCTCACCCTTCTCTATCTCCCCCCTCTTGTGCGCTCTCACACAGACAGCCCTGGCTGCTCCCGCCAGGCCCCGCCTCCGCCAGGCCCCACCACGCCCCAGCCCCACATCCATCACACCTGGCTCTGCCCCCTCCACCTTGTCACATCCCGGCCCCACCCCCTTAATGCCCAGTCATTCATGCTCGGTCATCCACGTCCCCATAGCGGATCAGGAGCCAGGTCAGTTTGCCTACACACCTCCCACTGGCACCAGCAGAAGATCGTTACAGATGGTGACATACACAGTGTCACTGTCTGTAAAGATCAGGCATCTGGCCTCATATGGAGACAGAGAACCGACCACACTCCGACTTCATATGCGGCAGATGCCTGGAGCTTCAGGAGCTCTAACTCTCAGCTGTTATTTTACAGCTGAGAGTTAGAGCTCCTGAAGCTGTCTCTCGCTTAGGTGGCTGCGCAAGCATCCAACATTACTTTGAGGATGCGTGCACAACTGCCGAAGGACATTACAAACACAATTATAGTATAGATATACATATATTTACAGGGAACACACCGTCCCCATAGACCGCAATGTAAAGATACTTTTCAGTGACGTTTTTCTTTTCTAACACCCCACAACCGCACACTTTAAGTAATAAAAACTGTTTAATATTTTGAGCTTGGATTGCTGCTGCGATCTCGGGGTAGCAATAACTTGTAATGGCTGGTTATCGTGTTCCCGTAAACGGGCGAACTTGGCCATTTATGGGCCCACAATATATTAGCACTTCTTTTGTTATCTAGCCCTAAATGTTTACTTTAAACACACACACACCTTATGAAACCAAAAATTAATAAATATTTAAATCTTTTAGTTGTTACCAGAGATACAGTGTGAACAAGTACCATATTTTGTTCTTGCTAGATATGTGATCTTGTGTTTCAATAAAAACTTCATTGTGCTGTACTTGAATATTTGCTTGTGCATGAAAGTCTGTTCTATATTTAGAAAGTATGATATATTCAGTGATTGCAGTAATGAGACTACAAGCCTAATTCATAAATACTCCCTCTTCTCATATTTCCCATTTGCAGAATAATGCTATGAATGCTCCTGGGAAATCCAGCAAGGGGAGCATCAAAAACCATTACTCCTATCAAGTAGTCACTCAACTTTTATGGTGGAGAATGGGACAAGCTCAAAAACTGCTAATAATGTTACACTGAACCTGACGTACCAAAATCCTCTGTCTGCCTTCTTCCCTACTGTTGTTTAAAACCACGTGTTGCCCTCCCTGTCCCAAAATGCAATTGTTTTTATTTACATCCAATGCTTTCACCAATCTTCTATGAGTTATCTATAGCTCAGAACATTCAAAATTCCAAACCCATAAACAAGATGCTGGAGACAGAGTCTGAGTTGTCAGGAGCAGGATTATGGTGACATGGATGGTCTGGGGAGGAGCCAGATAGATTGAGGTTGAGTCTGGTCTTAGTTTGCTATCCCAGGTTTCATTTTGAACACTGTGGATCCCTACATTTGCTTTAGTACATGTATATGGTCTATGGTCAATACTCTATGTCTATAGTTAAATGATTATATTTTAGATGCACTTTATCACTAAAATTAAAAAAAGGTTTTCTGTTGGAGATGTGGCCTAATCATAATAGGAAAATGCTTATCTATCTAATAATTTATATCCTGGGTTCCAGTGGCAGACATCCCAACTCTCTCTGAAGTTCAGGGAGTATCCCGGATTGTAATAGCGGCTCCCTGATGCCAGCAAATGGAATGCAATCTCCCTGAAACTCCAAGTACCATGATTCAATGTTGCCCAAAGTGTTTCTTTAAGGATTGTTTTTCACAGAATAAGCTTTCTTTAAGGAATGCCTTTAGTTGCTGGGACGTTATAGAACCCTCAAAGCATGCATCAGTAACCAAAAAGCCCCACGCTGATTTTAATAAAATAAAAACAAAAATACTACCTTATTTATTGCACGTAATTAAACTTTGTATGCTAAAATATTTAAGCATTCAACAAGTGTACGATCACTGGAGAATGGGTTTGTTGTATGTGGTTGAGCAATAAAGCTACTTTTTTTTAATGTGACTTTAGTGATAATGATAAGTCTCTATCTTATTTAGGGTTTCAAAGTGTCCAATATATAACTGGGATGGGGGGGGGTGGCGGCGCAGTAGCGGGTGAAGCCACCTCCCTGAAATTAGTGTTTGCAGGTTGGGATGTCTGCAATGGATCACTTGGCCCCATTCTTGGACTGCTCAGTCTTTCCCCTGGAATTTCAAACCTCTGCCCTGGCCACACCCCTTTACACCAGGCCTCAGGTTAAAATTCTTAAATATTTGCAGATGTAATTGCGTTTTCATGTGTTCATCTGGACTGACCACAACATTGTCACAAAATTTCTTACCTTATAGCGACTTATCTTTATATTACAACGTAGCTTCAAAGTAGAGGCATCTGTTTCACTAAAGAATTCTTTGAATTATTAGTGAATGGAAGGGATTGTGTTGTTACAGGAAATATTAGTAAGATAAAATAAGAGCACCAGGAGTTTTACACCAATACCAATATTGCATCTTCTCTGCCCGGTTGCTTAAAGGGACATAATACTCATATGCTAAATCACTTGAAACTGATGCAGCATAACTGCAAAAAGCTGACAGGAAAATATCACCTGAGCATCTCTATGTAAAATAGGAAGAAATTTTACTTCACTATTTCCACCAATTAGCAGCAGCTCCCATTAGTGTCTGATTTGTGCATATTCATTTTTTAACAAGGGATACTAAGAGAACGAAGCACATTTGAAAAAAGAAGTTTATTTAAAAGTGTCTTAAAATGACATGCTCTATCTGAATCATGCAAGTTTAATTTTGACTTTCCAAGCCCTTTAACGCTCATGAGATTTCATAGTAGACTTCATTAAAGGGATATTCCGATCAAAATTTAAATGTACATAGATTAATTACATCTTTGAATAAAAACATATTTGCAAAATACATGTGTTGGCAAAAATGCTTCTATTAAAAGTTATTACTGTTTTAGTGTGAACATTTTTCTCTGCATGTGCATGTAAAGCATAGCTAGATATTCTCAGTGCACCCGTATTTTAAATATTGCAGCTGCTCAGAGCACAAGTGGGGCTTGTATCATGTCAATAATTAACAAATTGAGTCATTACCAGATGATACAAGCACCTTGGCTCTCTGAGCAAGCGCTGTGTTTAAAATGCTGGTGCACGTTGCATACTTAAAAACACTTTTGAAACAGCTGCAGCTCTTCTTAGAAGCATTTTTGCTAACACATATATATTACAAAAATGCTCCTTTTCAAAACTTTAATTCATCCATGTGGATTAATTTTGTCTAGAATGTCCCTTTAAACTGTATAGGGAAATAACATAAGTGTGCATGAGGCGTGCTCCCTTGCCGGTTCCGGGACAGGCATAGTGATTTGCTGCTTAAAGTCCTTTAAAGTTTACAGTAGGGTTTGAATACTTAGGACATTTTGAGGTAAAATATCTTCCTTTTTTACATAGAGATGTTCAGGTGATATTTTCTAGTCAGATTTTTTTCAGCTATGCTGCATCACTTTCAAGTGTTTCAGCATTTGGGTTTCATGGCCCTTTAGGGAAAAAAAAGCAGATCTCTGCTCCATCCCCAGAAAGGCATTAACCTGTACTCTGAATAAATGCCAACGCTCGTGCCTGGATAGATCACAATTAAGATCACAGTTTTCCTTTTATAAAGAATTCACTAAATAAGCAGATGAAGGAAAAGTTGGCAGATATAAGAACACATCAGAGAGCTTTTATTTGCTGCCAAGTTTCCTCGCCAGATGCTGAGTACAAGTGAACTAACTATGGCACATGAACACAGACCACCACCTTCAGGTCTAGTGTCACAAACTGTTTTTCTGTGGCCACAGCTCAGGTCACAAATATAGTGCAACCTCAGCAGTAAAATTCATAAACCAAGTCCAAGGATCGTACTCATACATATTTGGGAAAAAAAAACAGATGCCTTTTTGACAGCAATCTTATTCCATAGTGTCAAGTTTGTGTGATACTGTATCATTATAAATCATTTATGGCATAAAAATACAAATCTAACTTTAGGAAATTTCCTTTTTTTTTTTTAAATACAATTTTTTGGAATTAAAATATTTAATTACAAATACTAATTTCTTTTCATTTTTTTTTTTTTTTGGAATCACAATGTTGCTTTCTGGAAGTACAGTCTTCTTTGTTTGAAATACAATACATTTTTTTCTTTTGGAAGTACAGTTTTGTTTTTTGGAATTTCACTTTCAACATGTGTCAAAACACTGGCAAAAAGAAGTGATAGTTCCGATTTTGCTAAAGTACTTGTGATGTTACAGCAAATCAGTTTAGCAGTTTGCGTGGAAATGAGCTACTGGTTTGCACTAGACGAGGCGCTAGCGGCAAACCCAATGCCAATCAGATGGGCACTGCAATTCACCTATCTTTACTATTTGTTTTTGCCTCTGCCTGGGAGATTAGGGGGGTGTCCCACCGATCCTCTGGCATACACCCCAAGTGAACCTTGGGGAATGAGGTCTACAAGGGGGGATTCGCCCTCCCTTGAACCCCCCAGGCGGAAGCACAAATAGATAGTGAAGATGGGGGAACAGATAGTGAACAATTGCAGGGAAACACCCCTTTAAATATTATTTCAAATAATATTATTTAAATTGTTCTTAAAAGGGCAGTAATACCATACTTTCCTACATTTCCTGGAGGCTTTGCAGGACTGGGAGGTGAGAGGCTCACCATTGGGTGATTTATAAGTCATGACCAGAGGGGGAGGAGTAGTGTTGGACAGATAGTGGGCAGGGTCTGGCTTGCTGTTGATGGGGCCACGGCAGTCCTTTGTTTTACTCTGCAAGCCTTCAAATTTATTCTAACAATAAATTATTATTATTATTCTAACAATACAGCAGATCTGCTGTGAGTCGCTATAAC